>NC_061509.1:24909516-25209516 GCF_022539505.1 Lolium rigidum
CTCCACAAAGGCCACATCGCCACAAAGACCACCACGCCACTAAGACGATGGGATCACCAAGGCTATAAGGCCACAAAGGAGACACGGTGCCACAAGAGGCAATATGGCCACAAAAGGCAAGATGGCCACTAAGGCAAGAATTCCACTAAGGATGAACACACACTCTACGAGATCGAAACCCCGGAGAGAACACAAACCGATGCACCTAATGCAATGGCTAAGAACACCACTAGGATGCCCAAGTTCTTCTCTCCCAAATTCCAACAAAGCTAGAAGAAGCTATTGGGGGAATAAGGGAGGAAGAACAAAGAGAGGAGAAACACCAAGAAACTCCAAGATCTAGATCTAGCAAGATCCCCTCACTTAGAGAGGGATTCAATTGGTGAAGCACTAGATCTAGATCTCCTCTCTCCTTTCCCCCAAAAATATGCAACAAATAGTGGGGGATCAAGAGGAGGAAGCAAGAACCCAAGGTCAACAATGGAGGAGAGAGAATGGAGGGGAAGGGTTAGTTAGGTCGGAGGTGGAAGAGAGGTATATATAGGGGACCCAGAAATATAGCTGTTGGGCTGGAAAAACGGTCAGATTCGCGCCCCAAGCGGTACTACCGCTTGTCAAATCGGTACTACCGCTCGCACGCGATCTGTGCAGAAAACAGGCAAAAGTCGACCCAAACCGGTAGTACCGCTCTGCGGAGCGGTACTACCGCTTGTGAAAAATCCAAAGCAAACTGCAGAAGAGAGAGAGGAACAACAGCAGCAGCGTGTGTGTGCGGCGGCAGCAGGCGGCAGCATGCGTGTGGGGCCAAGCAGCAGCGTGTGTGTCGGCAGCGCGCCGTGGGGGGCGAGCAGGCGCGGGCGGGATCCGTACGACGCGCGCGGGTCAACGCCCCGCTCTCCCGCAACGGGAGATCGAGCGAGCATGGCGGCGGGAGCCTGCGTGCGAGCGGCGGCAGCCACGTGCGGCTGGGCCGACCAGGTGGTGGCCCAGTGCGGGGCAGAGCAGCTGCTAGGCTGGGCGGGAGTGGGCCGTGCGGGGAAGGTTGCGGTGGAGGCTGATGGAGGTAGAAGAAAAGTGGGCCGGTACTACCGGTTTGGTACCGGGCCGGTACCGTAACAAATACAGTAGTACCAGGCTGGTACCGCCCCGGGTCCAGTAAGCCTGGAAGGCTGATGCGGTACTGGGCCCGGTAGTACCAGCGGTAGTACCGCCCGGCCCAAAAGCAATTTCCTTTTTCTTTTTCAAATATGACGATACGGAAAATGCGATATCTTGAGCTAGGAAGATCGGAATGACGTGAAACCAATTTCGTTGGAAAGAGGGCGACAAGAGCTACCTCCTCACATGATGAAATCATGCAAAAGAGTGAGTGATGATTTTCTCATGGTCATAGAGGTGTAACCTCTCAATACGGTATATCGGGAAAATCATCACCCTTGCGCGTGCAACATGCAATGCAACCGGAATCCGTTTCCGATGAGCTAGAGCTTGTCATGGAGATGAACACAAGCTCTAACTCATCTCATGGATAAGAACCAAGAACAACCAAGAACACGATGCAATGCATGCAAGGTTTGAGCTCTCTCCGATGATGCGACCCGCTAACCTATCGAGCACAAACCTTGTCTTCGCGCGTTCCTCTCGAGTTGGCAAGCTCCGTCTTCACCCTCTTCATCATTGTCCATTCCACCGTCTTCCTCCAACATATACGCACGCCACCGTCTTCATCCATCTTCAACGCCGTCTTCTCTCTTCATCTTCTACGCCGTCTTCTCTCTTCATCTTCAACACCGTCTTCGTCATTGTACTCCGTCTTCTCCATCTTACAACCTTGAGTCCAACATGGCTATGGACTTGACCTAAGATATGATTCTCAATGCAACCGTTAGTCCATAGGGATTGTCATCAATTACCAAAACCACACATGGGGTAAAGGACATGTTCTTTCAATCTCCCCCATTTTGGTAATTGATGACAATCTCTTTGAGAGGGTTTAGATATGGAATTTAGTGAACAACCCAAGTTGAATATTTAGAGCAAACTCCCCCATAATATATGCATGTGTGAATGAACTTGAATTTCATTGCATATACCGGCAATTAAAGCCTAGCGGAGTATCCTCTAAATATTCAACCATGCAAAGCAACAAATGCTAGGCATGAAAGGCAAATGCTTAAGAACAACAAAAGCAATTCCCTTAAACCCTCCAAACTTCTCCCCCATTGGCATCGATTGCCAAAATGGACGAAAGGTTCGGAAGGCCAATATAGTTAGAATTCCTCCATAAGGTGTGCATTTCTCATAATGTGAGTGAAATCAAATGCACGTATCCAATGACGAATACCGGGAGGGAATCCAACTATATTGAGGATCAAAGATTGCAAGAGGATATGAAGGTGAGATGGCTTCGACAAATGAGCAAGCAATCCAATGACCCAAAAAAGAAACACAAGCTGAATAAGAAGCAAGTAAAACAAAGCTTGTGCCAAAATCAAATATGAGTGCTTGAAGATGCAAATAGGATAAAATGAGCACTCATAACCACAATCTTTGTGGAGTCATCATCAAGTCAAATAAGAATGAAGGAACGGACTCCAACAAAGAGGGATATCAAAAGATATGCACCATCTCTTATGTGTATAAGTTTCTCTAAGTGGACAACATCACGAAGACGTTTATCCACAAAGAACCATGCACACACAAGATAGGTACAAGAGAGATAGAGCAAGATATCCAAAAAAAAGCATGCTCAAGGACTTATCTCATTATAGGAAAGTAAAACCAAATATCAAGTAATGAGATAGCCAACTCCCAAATAAAGCAAGGTTCCAAATAAACCAAACCCTCAACGCTTTTCATGATGGCACAAAGGTACCGAAAAGAAAAGGTTTGTCTTCCAAGGTCAAATTCTTGAAACAAGGGAGTGTCTTAGCAAACATAGGAGAGCTCCCCCAAAATTAGTGCACTATTTAGGATTTTGCATTTGAATACAAAATGCACAAATGTGGGATCATCACTCAACCATTGTTTATCAAAACACTAACAAGGTTCAAGTGAAAAGAGAAGATACATAAGAAGCAAGGAAGACACATGGGAGTCTAACCCACAAGGACAAATTCTTGGCAAGAGATAAAGCAATTGAGCACATGAGCCAAGTGTGAGGATGATCCGGAACAATACCACACAATTTATTACCAATTGTCCAAGGACAAGAGGTACTTAGGAAATATCCAAATGGTAGTTTGTGAGTATGTCCAAGATTATCTTCACAACAAAGAAAGCATATGGAAAAGTGGGATTTGTTTGAGCAAACATGTCACATAGGAACAAGATAATCTAAAATATCAATTCTATGTGACACAACCTCAAGTGTTCACATTTTCTAGGCTTGTAAGATGCACAAAGCATAATACTCCCCCATAATGTGATAAAGACATTTTTCGTGCAAGAGGCAAATAAGAACCAAGCGAGATAAATAATTGACATTATAGAATTTTAATTCATCATGTCGCACATTTTAAGATTGTGAAATGCACAAAGCATATCACTCCCCCAAAATGGGATAGTCCATTAATTTCTCACATGAGCCTACAACTAAGATATGAACAAGATGCAATGGGCTCAACAAAGAACAATTGTACATGATGTGCCACCCAACATATACAAGAAGCAAGATAAGCAAGTAGGAAGCACAACATACACAATCACATGCAAGGTACAAAACCAACACATGCAAAAGGGGAGCGAGTAACTTTCAATGTAAAGGAGTTGAGGACTCGTTACCGCAAAGAGGTGCATGGGTAAAGGATGAAAGGAATACAACTTGACTTGAGGAAGTGAGAATGATGAAGATCCCCTAAGTCTTCATGAGCTAGTCAAGCCTCCATGCCCTCCACTTGTACCTATTGATCAAATTTTGGCTTGTTGGTCCCCAACCAAGTTGGGTCCTAAGAAGTTAGTCACAATAGGCTTGGCAACCCAAATGGTTCTTTTTATGAAACCACTTTGAGTGCCAACATATTTGGCAAACACATTGCCAACCTTATCCTTATGTAGAGAATAAGCACCATGGAACAAGATAGCGTTGGATGAGTTACCACTAGTGCAAAAGGAGGAGATGTGGCCCTTATCACGGCATATGTAGCATGTTCTTCTCTTCTCCTTCTTCTCACTTGATTTCTCCACAACGGGAGCCTTGGCTTGATCCTTCTTGGGTAGCGGCCTTTCTTCAAGTCGAGGAAGACCTTGAGCTTGGCCTTGAGGAAGACCATGAGCTCCATCTTGAGGCCGCTTCCCTTGTTTCTTCTCGCCAAGTGGCTTCTTCTTCAAGGGGCACGATCTAACATGATGCCCTTCAATCTTGCACTTGAAGCACACAATCTTGGCGGGGTCCTTCACATGCCCTTGGCCCTTCTTCCGCTTGTGCGTGGTGGACTTGTTCTTGTTGTTGGAGTTGAGTCCAAGTCCACTCTTGTCATTGGGGAATTGCTTCCTTTCATGACCCTTTACCAAGTCCTTCTTCAAAGAAGTGACTTGGGCCTCGAGCTCTTCGATTTCCCCTACATGGTTAGTAACAACACAAGTACTAGAGGAAGTGGAAGCTTCATTGTTAGAGCAACAAGGCAAGGTATGTAAATCACCACAAGATATAGCAATAGCATGGGTGGGTGAATTACTAGCACTAGCACATGGAATTGTAGAACAAGGCATAGAAGGTAGTTCACCACAAGATAAGTCAATAGCATGAGTGGGTGAACTAAAAGCACTAGCACATGGCAAAATAGCATTTTGAGAAGTAGTGCTAGTACTCACATGAGGCTCACAAGATTTTACCTTTGACACGATAGCCTCATGGGCTAACTTTAGCAAATCATGAGAGAATAGAAAATCATCATGGGAGCTAGAAAGCTTTCCATAATTTTCTTCCAATTTCTCATAATTGCTTGTTAGCAAAGCAAGTTGAGCCCTTAGCTCAACATTCTCCTTCAAGATGGAGGCTTCACAAGAGGTAGAGTTAGTAGCACAAGCATTATCAATCATAGCACAAGGAGAAGGCAACTTAGCAAGCTCTATTAGGTTGAGAGCCTTAAATTGCTCATGTGACTCGGTGAGTTTGATGAGCTCACTCTCAATAGCCCTAGAGCTACTTTTGAGAAGCTCAAAATCCTCAAGGAGTTTAGCATGAGCACTTACTAGCTCAACATTTTTAGTTCGAAAATCATGTGCCACCTCTAAAGCTCTATCACGAGATTCCTTTACCATAAGTATCTTTAGAGCAAAGTTCTCCTCAAGAGTTTCATTGGTGGTTTGTTGTTCTTTAAGAGCTTCACTAAGAGTTGCAATCTCGTGTGCATACTCGCGCTCATGCCCTTCCATTTTCTCAATAAGTTTTGTGCTTTCAATGGCAAAATCCAAGATTTTCATGAAGTTAGAGCAAGCAAATTTCTTATCAAGAAGAGCATGGAATACTAACTCACCCATCATGTTTAAGGAAGCAACATTAAGTTCTTCCATATTATCATCCTCATCATCACTAGATATATAGGGTTCCAAGGAAGGAGATACCTTACAAGCCTTAGCCATAAGGCAAGTGTGGGAACCATGAGATGATGAAGAGGACGAAGTAATTGAAGCTCCATCCAATATCTTGTCTTGGCCCATAGTATCATTGGTTCCCTCTACATTGTTAGTCACACAAATACTAGAGGAAAGCAAAGTATGTTCATTATGGCAACAAGACAAGGCAAGCACATCATCATGGGATGAAGACATGCAAGGATTATCAACACTAGCATGTAAAGCATTTATAGTGCTATAAGTTTTCAAGTCCATAGATGAAACATTGCAATGGGATAGGGATGAAGAATCATCAAGAGAAGGCTCACCATCAACAATGCAATGTTCATCACCACTCACCATACCATTACCTTGTGTCTTACCACACATTGGTGAAGTGGAAGTAGTGTGATCATCCTCAATGGTCTTGGATCCACCATATGTATCTCGAAGCTTTGTCCAAACCTCATGAGCACTCCGGAAAGGCGCAATGGAGGAAATCACTACATGACTCACAACATGGCAAAGCACTTTAGTAGCTTGAGCATCTAGGTAAGAGTTTTTCTTCTCTTCAAAAGTTGGATTTTGTGGATCCTTAGGAGGAGAAAACCCATATCATCAAGAATTCGCTCCACATGTGGGTGCATGCCCCTAAAATAATCAAGCATGTAGAATTTCCAAGCATCATAATTAGTGCCATCAAATGTAAAGGAGGAAATGTGCACTAATCCTCTAGCCGACGTCATACTCTCTAGGCGGTGAAGCCCAACAAGATAAGAGAGCCCTAGCTCTGATACCAATTGAATTGTCATTTCAGGACGTCCGCCAGAGGGGGGGTGAATCGGTGGTGCTATAAGCATAAACACCTACTTGGGAGCTGAAGAGGCTAATACCAGCTCGCTACATGCGCTTACCATGTTGCAGCTACATAGGCCTAGCTCAAGGCTCATAGGGTCTTAGCACTCGAGTGGTTTCAAGCAGCTGTAGTGCTCCAGCATGACCTGAGTGAACTAGGCGATGATGAGCAAGATAGGTGATAGACAACGATGTCGTAGCGATTCCCACTCCTTTCTCAGAGACAGGTGTTGGGCCCCCAAGACCGCAGGTTTGTAGAACGGCGAGCAAGTTTCCCTTAAGTGGATACCCAAGGTTTATCGAACTCGGGGAGGAAGAGGTCAAAGATATCCCTCTCATGCAACCCTGCAACCACAAAGCAAGAAGTCTCTTGTGTCCCCAACACACCAAATAGGTGCACTAGTTCGGCGAAGAGATAGTGAAATACGGGTGGTATGAATAAGTAGAGTAGCAACGGTGCCGGAAAAGTGCTTGGCGTGTAGTTGATGGTGGTGGTATTGCAGCAGTAGTAACGTGATAAAACGAGTAAACAAGCGGTAGTAACTCAGCAGTAGTAACGCGGCAGTAGTAAACAAGCAGTAGTAACTCGCAGTATTTAGGAACAAGGCCTAGGGATTACACTTTCACTAGTGGACACTCTCAACATTGATCACATAACAGAACAGATAAATGCATACTCTACACTTTTGTTGGATGATGAACACATTGCGTAGGATTACACGAACCCTCAATGCCGGAGTTAACAAGCTCCACAATAATGCTCATGTTTAAGTAACCTTTAGTGTAAGATAGATCAACGAGACTAAACCAAGTACTAGCATAGCATGCACACTTGTCACCTTCATGCATATGTAGGAGGAATAGATCACATCAATATTATCATAGCAATAGTTAACTCCATAATCTACAAGAGATCATGATCATAGCACAAACCAAGTACTAACACGGTGCACGCACTTGTCACCTTTGCACACATGCGGGAGGAATAAACTACTTTAATAACAAATCACTAGAGTAGCACATGGATAAATTGTGATACAACATGCTGCAATCTTAAAGAGATATAAATAAGCACCTCACTATGCCATTCAATGAGTAAGTATTCAGTGAAATCTAGCCTAAGAGACCCACACGGTGCACACACTTGTCACCTTTACACACGTGGGACGAGGAGTCTCCGGAGATCACATAGGTAAAACTCACTTGACTAGCATAATGACATCTAGATTACAAGCATCATCATATGAATCTCAATCATGTAAGGCAGCTCATGAGATTATTGTATTGACACACATAGGAGAGAGATGAACCACATAGCTACCGGTACAGCCCAGAGCCTCGATGGAGAACTACTCCCTCCTCATGGGAGCAGCGAGCGGTGATGAAGATGGCGGTGGAGATGGCAGCGGTGTCGATGGAGAAGCCTTCCGGGGGCACTTCCCCGCTCGGCGGGTGCGGAACGGAGATCCTGTCCCCGGATCTTGGCTTCGCGATGGCGGCGGCTCCGGCGGGTTTACGTGGGTTTCGTCAATTGGTCTCGGGTTTTCGATCCGGGGGCTTTATATAGGCGAAGAGGCGGCGCAGGAGGGCTGACGGGGGGCCACACCATAGGGCGGCGCGGCCCCTCTCGGCCGCGCCGGCCTAGGGTTTGGTGGCCCCGTGGCCCCCTGCGGTCCTTCCGGGTGTTACGGATGCTTCGGATGAAAATAGGAACTTTGGCGTTGATTTCATCCGATTCCGAGAATATTTCGTTACTAGGATTTACGAAACCAAAAACAGGAGAAAACAGGAACTGGCACTTCGGCATCTTGTTAATAGGTTAGTTCCAGAAAATGCACGAATATGACATAAAGTGTGCATAAAACATGTAGATAACATCAATAATGTGGCATGGAACACAAGAAATTATCGATACGTTGGAGACGTATCGGCATCCCCAAGCTTAGTTACTGCTCGTCCGAGCGAGGTAAAACGATAACAAAGATAATTTACGGAGTGACATGCCATCATAAACTTGATCATACTATTTGTAAAGCATATGTAGAGAATGCAGCGATCAAAACAATGTGTATGACATGAGTAAACAAGTGAATCATAAAGCAAAGACTTTTCATGAATAGCACTTCAAGACAAGCATCAATAAGTCTTGCATAAGAGTTAACTCATAAAGCAATAATTCAAAGTAAAGGTATTGAAGCAACACAAAAGAAGATGAAGTTTCAGCGGTTGCTTTCAACTTATAACATGTATATCTCATGGATAATTGTCAATGCAAAGCAATATAACAAGTGCAATATGCAAATATGTAAGAATCAATGCACAGTTCACACAAGTGTTTGCTTCTTGAGGTGGAGAGAAATAGGTGAGCCGAGTCAACAATAAAAGTAAAAGAATGGTCCTCATAGAGGAAAAGCATCGATTGCTATATTTGTGCTAGAGCTTTGATTTTGAAAACATAAAGAGAGGATAAAAGTAAAGTTTTGAGAGGTGTTTGTTGTTGTCAACGAATGGTAGCGGGTACTCTAACCCCCTTGCCAGACAAACCTTCAAAGAGCGGCTCCCATTTTATTTTATTTTTAGATGGCACTCCTTCCAACCTTTCTTTCACAAACCATGGCTAACCAGAATCCTCGGGTGCTGCCTAACAATCTCATACCATGAAGGAGTACCTTTTTATTTTAGTTTTATTATGATGACACTCCTCCCAACCTTTGCTTACACAAGCCATGGCTAACCAGAATCCTTCGGGTGCCAGTCCAACAATCACATACCATGGAGGAGTGTCTATTTTTAGTTTGTTAATTTGGGACTGGGAATCCCATTGCCAGCTCTTTTTGCAAAATTATTGGATAAGCGGATGAAGCCACTAGTCCATTGGTGAAAGTTGCCCAACAAGATTGAAAGATAAACACCACATACTTCCTCATGAGCTATAAAACATTGACACAAATAAGAGGTAATAAATTTTGAATTGTTTAAAGGTAGCACTCAAGCAATTTACTTTGGAATGGCGGAGAAATACCATGTAGTAGGTAGGTATGGTGGACACAAATGGCATAGTGTTGGCTCAAGTATTTGGATGCATGAGAAGTATTCCCTCTCGATACAAGGTTTAGGCTAGCAAGGTTGTTTGAGGCAAACACAAGGATGAACTAGTACAGCAAAACTCACATAAAAGACATATTACAAGTATTATAAGACTATACATCGTCTTCCTTGTTGTTCAAACACCTTACTAGAAATTATCTAGACCTTAGAGAGACCAATTATGCAAACCAAATTTTAGCATGCTCTATGTATTTCTTCACTAATGGGTGCAAAGTATATGATGCAAGAGCTTAAACATGAGCACAACAATTGCCAAGTATCACATTACCCAAAACATTTATAGCAATTACTACATGTATCATTTTCCAATTCCAACCATATAACAATTTAACGAAGAGGAAACTTCGCCATGAATATTATGAGCTAAGAACACATGTGTTCATACGAACCAGCGGAGCGTGTCTCTCTCCCACACAAGCATGATGTAATCCAATTTATTCAAACACAAACAAAAACAAAAGCAAACAAACGGACGCTCCAAGAAAAAGCACATAAGATGTGATGGAATAAAAATATAGTTTCGGGGGAGGAACCTGATAATGTTGTCGATGAAGAAGGGGATGCCTTGGGCATCCCCAAGCTTAGACGCTTGAGTCTTCTTGATATATGCAGGGATGAACCACCGGGGCATCCCCAAGCTTAGAGCTTTCACTCTCCTTGATCATAGTATATCATCCTCCTCTCTTGACCCTTGAAAACTTCCTCCACACCAAACTCGAAACAACTCATTAGAGGGTTAGTGCACAATATAAATTGACATATTCAGAGGTGACACAATCATTCTTAACACTTCTGGACATTGCATAATGCTACTGGACATTAACGGATCAAAGAAATTCATCCAACATAGCGAAAGAGGCAATGCGAAATAAAAGGCAGAATCTGTCAAAACAGAACAGTTCGTAATGACGAATTTTAAAATGGCACCAGACTTGCTCAAATGAAAATGCTCAAATTGAATGAAAGTTGCGTACATATCTGAGGATCATGCACGTAAATTGGCATAATTTTCTGAGCTTCCTGCAGGGCAGTGGGCTCAGATTCGTGACAGCAAAGAAATCTGGAACTGCGCAGTAATCCAAATCTAGTACTTACTTTTCTATCAAAGACTTTACTTGGCACAACAAAACATAAAACTAAGATAAGGAGAGGTTGCTACAGTAGTAAACAACTTCCAAGACACAAATATAAAACAAAGTACTGTAGCAAAATAACACATGGGTTATCTCCCAAGAAGTTGCTTTCTTTATAGCCATTAAGATGGGCTCAGCAGTTTTAATGATGCACTCGCAAGAAATAGTATTTGAAGCAAAAGAGAGCATCAAGAGGCAAATTCAAAACACATTTAAGTCTAACATGCTTCCTATGCATAGGAATCTTGTAAATAAACAAGTTCATGAGGAGCAAAGTAACAAGCATAGGAAGATAAAACAAGTGTAGCTTCAAAAATTTCAGCACATAGAGAGGCATTTTAGTAACATGAAAATTTCTACAACCATATTTTCCTCTCTCATAATAACTTTCAGTAGCATCATGAGCAAACTCAACAATATAACTATCACATAAAGCATTCTTATCATGAGTCTCATGCATAAAATTATTACTCTCCACATAAGCATAATCAATTTTATTAGTTGTAGTGGGAGCAAATTCAACAAAGTAGCTATCATTATTATTCTCATCAAGTGTAGGAGGCATAGTATAATCACAACAAAATTTACTCTCCGCAGTAAGTGGCATCAAAGGACCACTATCATTATAATCATCGAAATAGGAGGCAAAGTATCATCAAAGAAAATTTTCTCCTCAATGCTTGGGGGACTAAAAATATCATGAAAACCAGCTTCCCCAAGCTTAGAACTTTCTATATTATTGTCAACAATGGTGTTCAAAGCGTTCATACTAATATTACTACCAGCATGCAAAGAAGATTTCATAGGTTTTTTAATTTTCGCATCAAACAATCCATGTTTTAATTCAGGAAATAGAATAAGAAGCTCATTGTTGTCCATTTTGCCAAACTAGTGTAAACAAGAAACAAAAAGATGCAATTGCAGGATCTAAAGGAAATAGCTTTGAGCACACACACAACGGCGCCGGAAAAATACTTTACCTGAGACCGTAGTATGAGAGCCTTTTTACCTTTCCTCCCCGGCAACGGCGCCAGAAAAGTGCTTGATGTCTACGTTCCCCTCCTTTCCTGTAGACGGTGTTGGGCCTCCAAGAGCGAGAGGTTTGTAGAACAGCGAGCAAGTTTCCCTTAAGTGGATACCCAAGGTTTATCGAACTCGGGGAGGAAGAGGTCAAAGATATCCCTCTCATGCAACCCCGCAACCACAAAGCAAGAAGTCTCTTGTGTCCCCAACACACCAAATAGGTGCACTAGTTCGGCGAAGAGATAGTGAAATACGGGTGGTATAAATAAGTAGCAACGGTGCCGGAAAAGTGCTTGGCGTGTAGTTGATGGTGGTGGTATTGCAGCGAGTAATGCTGATAGAAACGGTAAACAAGCGATAGTAACTCAGCAGTAGTAACGCAGCAGTAGTAAACAAGCGGTAGTAACTCAGCGGTATTTAGGAACAAGGCCTAGGGATTACACTTTCACTAGTGGACACTCTCAACATTGATCACATAACAGAACAGATAAATGCATACTCTACACTTTTGTTGGATGATGAACACATTGCGTAGGATTACACGAACCCTCAATGCCGGAGTTAACAAGCTCCACAATAATGCTCATGTTTAAGTAACCTTTAGTGTAAGATAGATCAACAGATACTAAACCAAGTACTAGCATAGCATGCACACTTGTCACATTCATGCATATGTAGGAGGAATAGATCACATCAATATTATCATAGCAATAGTTAACTCCATAATCTACAAGAGATCATGATCATAGCACAAACCAAGTACTAACACGGTGCACGCACTGTCACCTTTGCACACATGCGGGAGGAATAAACTACTTTAATAACAAATCACTAGAGTAGCACATGGATAAATTGTGATACAACATGCTGCAATCTTAAAGAGATATAAATAAGCACCTCACTATGCCATTCAATGAGTAAGTATTCCGTGAAATCTAGCCTAAGAGACCCACACGGTGCACACCTTTGTCACCTTTACACACGTGGGACGAGGAGTCTCCGGAGATCACATAGGTAAAACTCACTTGACTAGCATAATGACATCTAGATTACAAGCATCATCATATGAATCTCAATCATGTAAGGCAGCTCATGAGATTATTGTATTGACACACATAGGAGAGAGATGAACCACATAGCTACCGGTACGGCCCCGAGCCTCGATGGAGAACTACTCCCTCCTCATGGGAGCAGCAGCGGTGATGAAGATGGCGGTGGAGATGGCAGCGGTGTCGATGGAGAAGCCTTCGGGGGCACTTCCCCGCTCCGGCGGGGTGCGGAACAGAGATCCTGTCCCCGGATCTTGGCTTCGCGATGGCGGCGGCTACGGCGGGTTTCGTGGGTTTCGTCAATTGGTCTCGGGTTTTCGATCCGGGGGCTTTATATAGGCGAAGAGGCGGCGCGGGAGGGCTGACGGGGGGCCACACCATAGGGCGGCGCGGCCCCCTCCGGCCGCGCCGGCCTAGGGTTTGGTGGCCCTGTGGCCCCCTCCGGTCCTTCCGGGTGTTACGGATGCTTCGGATGAAAATAGGAACTTTGGCGTTGATTTCATCCGATTCGAGAATATTTCGTTACTAGGATTTACTGAAACCAAAAACAGCGAGAAAACAGGAACGGCACTTCGGCATCTTGTTAATAGGTTAGTTCCAGAAAATGCACGAATATGACATAAAGTGTGCATAAAACATGTAGATAACATCAATAATGTGGCATGGAACACAAGAAATTATCGATACGTTGGAGACGTATCAATGACATGCGGGACCCATGAGCCAGCAGCTTACTTAACGTTTCAAAGGCGGCATGAGATCGAAAGAAAAAGGCAAGTGACAAAATATCAGGAGCCCAAGATAATCCAAGAAAAGAAACTTTATTTACATAGAGGATGACATGCGGGTCTCATTTTGCAGCAGCGGTCCCAACGTTTCAAATGCGGCTTGAGATCAAAAGAAAAAGAAAGTAGCCGAGAAATTAGGGGTCAAAAAAATCCAAGAAAATAAAGTTGATGGACATAGAGGATGACATGCGGGTCCCATGAGCTAGCGAACTTACTCAACGTTTCCAAGGCGGTAGGGGATCAAAAGAAAAAGGAAATAGCCAAAAATCGGAGGGTGAAAAAAAACAAAGAAAATGAACTTTTATAGTACATAGAGGATGACATGCGGGTCCCATGAGCCGACGGGTTCCTCAACGTTTCAAACGTGGCATGAGATCGAAAGAAAAAGGCAAGTGACCAAATATCGAGAGCCAAAAATAATTCAAGAAAAGAAACTTGATTGTACATAGAGGATGACATGCGGGTCCCAATTAGCAGCAGCGGTATCACCGTTTGAGAGGCTGCACGGGATCGAAAGAAAAAGGCAAGTGACCAAATATCAGGAGCCAAAAATAATCCAAAAAAAGAAATTTTATTGTACGTAGAGGATGACATGCGGGTCCTATTTTGCGGCAGCGGTCTCAACGTTTCCAAGGCGGCACGGAACCAAAAGAAAAATGAAGTAGCCGGAAATCGGGGGTGAAAAAAATCCAAGAAGAAAGATTTCAATTGGGCTGCATCTGGACATCTGGGCCTTCGAACTATCCTGCTTGGCCTTTTGACTCGTACAATTTCAGCCCACTCCAAAACAGGAAAGTTCCGAATTTTCTAAAAAAACAGGAAAGTCCTATGCTTCGCAAAGACAAAAAAACAAGGAGATTCAACATATAAGTTTGTTTATGTAAAAATAAAGATTTAATTATCCGTTTTGAAATAGCTCAGAGCGCAATACATTGTTTATTGTCTGCAAAATAATCAAGATATCATATGTTTCTTGTACGGGAGGGCGACATCGGGGACCCATGAGCCAACGGCGTCGTCAATGTTTTAAAGGCGGCAGGGGATGGAAAGAAAAAATAAACCAAAAATCTGTTGGTAAAAAATCCAAGAAAAGAAACATTTTCGTTCTGAGAGGATGACATGCGGGACCCATGAGGCAGCTACATCCTCAGCGTTTATTGTTCATAGAGGTTGACATGTGGGACCCGTGAGCCAGCGGCGTCCTCAACGTTTTAAAGGCTGCAGGTGATCGAAAGAAAAAATAAGCCAAAAATCGTTTGGTCAACAAAATCCAAGAAAATAAACATTTACCGTTCTGAGAGGATGACATGCGGGACCCATGAGGCAGCAGCATCCTCAACGATTCCAATGCGGCAGGGAAATATCCAGAAATTAATTAGGGGTTCAAAATAAATCCATCAAAGGAAACAGTTATTGTTCATAGAGGATGACATGTGGGACCGACCGCCATACAGACGTCCTCATCGTTTCAAAGGGGGGAGGAGATCAAAAGAAAAAGGCAAATAGCCGGAAATTAGGGGTAAAAAATAACTCCAAGAAAGGAAACTTTTATTGTTCGTAGAGGATGACATGCGGGACCCATGAGCCAGCAGCTTACTCAACGTTTCAAAGGCGGCATGAGATCGAAAGAAAAAGGCAAGTGACAAAATATCGGGAGCAAAAGATAATCCAAGAAAAGAAACTTTATTGTACATAGAGGATGACATGTGGGTCCCATTTAGCAGCAGCGGTCTCAATGTTTGTAATGCGGCTTGAGATCAAAAGAAAAAGAAAGTAGCTAGTAATTAGGGGGTGAAAAAAATCCAAGAAAAGAAAGTTGATGGACATAGAGGATGACATGCGGGTCCCTTGAGCCAACGACTTACTCAACGTTTCAAAGGGGCGAGGGGATCAAAAGAAAAAGGCAAGCCAAAAATCAGAGGGTGAAAAAAAATCCAACAAAGGAAACTTTTATAGCACATAGAGGATGACATGCGGGTCCCATGAGCCGAGCAGGTTCCTCAACGTTTCAAACGTGGCATGAGATCGAAAGAAAAAGGCAAGTGCCCAAATATGAGGTGCCAAAAAAAACTCCAAGAAAAGAAAGTTGATTGCTCATAGAGGATGACATGCGGGTCCCATTTAGCAGCAGCGGTCTCACCGTTTGAGAGGCGGCGGGGATCGAAAGAAAAAGGCAAGTGACCAAATATCGGGAGCCAAAAATAATTCAAGAAAAGAAAGTTTTATAGTACAAGAGGATGACATGCGGGTCCCATTTAGCGACAGCGGTATCACCGTTTGAGAGGCGGCAGGGGATCAAAAGAAAAAAGAAATTGCCAAAAATCAGAGGGTGAAAAAAAACCAAGAAAATGAACTTTTATAGTACATAGAGGATGACATGCGGGTCCCATGAGCCTGCAGGTTTTTCAACGTTTCAAACGTGGCATGAGATCGAAAGAAAAAGGCAAGTGACCAAATATGAGGAGCCAAAAATAATTCAAGAAAAGAAAGTTTTATAGTCCATAGAGGATGACATGCGGGTCCCATTTAGCAAGCGGCGGTATCACCGTTTGAGAGGCGGCAGGGGATCGAAAGAAAAAGGCAAGTGACCAAATATGAGGTGCCAAAAAAATCCAAGAAAAGAAAGTTTTATAGTACATAGAGGATGACATGCGGGTCCCATTTAGCAGCAGCGGTATCACCGTTTGAGAGGCGGCGGGGATCGAAAAAAAAGGCAAGTGACCAAATATGAGGTGCCAAAAAAACTCCAAGAAAAGAAAGTTGATTGCACATAGAGGATGACATGCGGGTCCCATTTAGTAGCAGCGGTCTCAACGTTTCCAAGGCGGCACGGGATCAAAAGAAAAAGGAAGTAGCCAGAAATGGGGGGTCAAAAAAATCCAAGAATAGAAATAATTTTGGTTCATTGAGGATGACATGCGGGACCCATGATCCTGCATCGTAAACGGCTCGATCGGAGAACGTTGAACGAGATGGCGCGATCGAGAAAAAAACAATGCCGAAGAGGCTGCCATCCGGGCCCTACATCCCTCGGCGGTGCGGATTTGCGTTGACTCGGCCGGCGAACCCGAGATTTCGAGATGCACCACGTCCCGGGCCACCATACGCGACGTTTTGGCCGCTTTCGTCGGGCTAGGTGGCCTCAAAAACGAGAAAAAAAAGTTTTGACATGCACCACGGAGGGACCCAAAATCGTCGGCCATGGTACACCAGCAACCACGGCGCGACTTCAACTTCGTCGGCCATGGCAACTTTTCTTGTAGTGAATTTAGAAGTGTCGGGGTTCTCGACAACCACTTGGGTTTACAATTTAGAAGTGTCGGAGTTCTCGACAAGCACTTGGGTTTACAATTTAGAAGTGTCGGGGTTCTCGACAACCACTTGGGTTTACAATTTAGAAGTGTCGGAGTTCTCGACAAGCACTTGGGTTTACAATTTAGAAGTGTCGGGGTTCTCGACAACCACTTGGGTTTACAACTTAGAAGTGTCGGAGTTCTCGACAACCACTTGGGTTTACAATTTAGAAGTGTCGGAGTTCTCGACAAGCACTTGGGTTTACAATTTAGAAGTGTCGGGGTTCTCGACAACCACTTGGGTTTACAATTTAGAAGTGTCGGGGTTCTCGACAACCACTAGGGTTCTAAAGTCTATGACCATTTAAACATTAAATATTCCAAACATAATTAAAACAAATGGCTAGTTTAGATGATGATTCAAACTTTAGCAACATAGTTCACCACATACTGGTTCTAATTAAGCATCACAACAACATAGTTCAGCACATACTAGTTCTAATTAAAGATTACCACATACTGGTTCTAATTAAGCATTACAACAACATAGTTCAGCACAGATAGCTTCAACACTACTAGGATTACAACACCATATTACAGGTCTCCAACAATCTCCTTGATCTTCAGAAGCTTGTCTTTATTTTCATGAGCAACTTTGAGAAGGTCATAGAGTGTGTACTCTAACTTCCTCTTGTCCTCTTTCAGCTTACCTTTCTCCTCTATGAGCTCCTCTTTTTCCTTAGCCCACTTATTCTTCTCCTCTTTGAGCTCCTCTTTTTCCTTCTCCCACAGTTGCTTCTCCTCTTTCAGCTCCTCTTTTTCCTTCTCCCACTGGTGGTTCTCCTCCTTTATGTCAAACAATGCAGAATTCAGTTCCAGAACCTCAGCTTCAAGTTCAGTCCTGTTCAAATCAAAAATCTGGTTCTTCTCCTCATTCATCTTCTTCAAATTCTCTTCCATCACTCTTTTCTCTGTATCTTTCATGAATTTGTCCACATCATCCATCAGCGAGTGGTAGTTCTTCTTAAACTTGTTCCTCTCCTCAACCAACTCTTGCACCAATTTTGCATTCTGGATCTTCTCATCTATTCTTGCATTGCTGGACTCATGGTACATTGACCACAACCTTCCAAGTGAGTTCTACTGGCCACTCTTCATCAACCCAGGCCACAAACCCACAGTTATACACCTGCTGCAAATATATATGCTAGTTCATATCAATAAATCATCCATTACATTTGCTAGTTCATGGCATTATATATCAGTAAATCAAATTCAGCTATCCATTATTAGCACATAGTTCAATGAAGAAATATTGCAAATTCAGCATATATTACAATGAACAAATGGAACCATGGGACAGAGCAGAGGCATAAGCTTACATGGCCGACGGAGCACATGAAGAATCTCCTGCCAGTGTTCGTCCCTTCAAACGCCACACATCTGTTCGGCTCCAAATTGTGCACGCGGCAACGAGGTCCGCCAACAGCTAATCCTCCAAACGTGATGTCCTCGCAAGTGTCAGGAGCATAATCCATGTCCGTCAGGTCCTAAATGACAAACATTTGCAAAAATATCGACCTTTAACCGAGCTAAATTGAAGAAATCCAAAAAAATTCCCCAAAACGGAACCCTAGATCGAAAAAAATGAGAGAGATTGAGTGGCCGAGCTTACATCTAGGTGCTCCGTCGAGCTCTCGCCGTCGTTCCAGCTTGGCATGGCGGCGCTAATGGAGGCGGCGGTGGATCCATGGCGGCGCACCTCCGGCGACGCAGCTCCGGCAGAGAGAGAGGACTGGGAGTGGGGAGGACGGTCGGGACTGAAGCAACAGCCTCCCAAACGCAATGTTAAACGTCCACAAGTGAGTGGGACCCACACACCGTTAACGGCCGTTAACGGCATCCGTCAACCATAGCCACGTCACCACTGACAATGGGCCAGGGTTGCCAGAAATCGTGTCAATTCGCGTTCAGAGGTGGTTTAGTGTTATTTGAGAAAACCTGGGCAAAATCTGGTGGTTTTTTGATCCCGCAACACAAAGTGGCACCAAAATGAAGATTTAGCTGCTAAAGTGGTGGTTCTATGCTAACAACTCCTGGTAGCTGGACGTGCTTTTTTGGTAGATCATTAGGGCATCTCCAACCGGGCGACCCAAACGGACGCGCTGGGCCGTCCGTTTTGGGCCGTTTGGGTCGCCGCCCGGACACGCGGACAGCGCCCCACGTCCGCGTGTTCATTTGGGTCGCACGCTGCGCCCAACGCGGCGATCCAAACGGCTGCTATGTGGTTCGTCTTCCCTGCGCGGCGCTGCGCCACGGCAGGTCTCGACTGGACAGCAATGATAGGCGGGAGAACGCGCGGCAAAGTTCCCGCGCGCACCAAGGTTCCCGCGCGCGCGAAAACGCCATTGGCGCGAGCGACCGCCCAAGTTTCCCGCCAGGCCGCCGGCTATAAAAGACGGCGGCGGTCTCACACAGACCGCAACACCATCCTCCCCGCCCCCCCCCACCTTCTCCGTCGCCATGCCGCGCACCCTGCAGGCCACATGGGCCAAGCTCTCCCTCGCCGCCCGGGCCAGGTTCCCGCGGACGGTGGAGGAGGAGCGCGCGGACTCGCGGTGGGTCGCCGACGACGAGGCGCTCCGCGTCGCTGCCGAGGCGGCGGCACGAAGGCCGGTGGACGCGGAGATGGTGGAGGCGGCCGCGGAGGGCCGGCACGAGACCGCGGACGGCCGGTACGAGGCCGCGGAGGAGGGCGGCCGCCGCGGAGGAGCCCGTCAACGAGGAGGACCTCGCGCCGGCGAACATCAACGCCGCCATCGAGGAGCGACTCGCCGACCTCACGCGCGTGACGAAGGAGCACGAGGGCATCCGGCGGGCCGGCCGCCGCCGCTAGGCGACCTCCTCGGCCGGAAGAACGAGCTGCTCGCTATGCGAGCAGCCCGTCACCTCATCCGGATGCCGTCGCCCGAGCGGCGCGCCCGGGAGGATGCTGCGTCGGCGGAGCGTGGCCGGCAAGAGCGCATGCGCCGGCGGCAGGGAGATCCACGAGGGCCAGGCACCCGCCCGCGTCCGCCTGGAGGCGCGCACCGCTGTGGAACGCGCCGCTCTGCAGGAGGTGGAGCAATGCGGGAAGCGGATGGTTCCGCCGCAGGAGGCGGAGCGCGAGCGCGCCCGAGGTGCGCGGACGGAAAGGAGGAGGATGGTGGCCTCCGCCCAAGCCGCCGCTGCCGCCGCCCGCGCCCGCGCCGCCGCCGCCGCGCCACCCGGCCCGTAAGCCGGAGTGGAATCCTCACGCGTAAAGGCCGCCCGCGTCGAGTGAAATCCACGGCCCCGACGACGAGCCGGCGAGGAGTCGCCGGCGAGACCGCCGGCCCCATACGTATAGGGTAGAAGTAGTAGCTAAAAAAAAATGTAATGAGTTCTTTTTAATGAAAAATATTGTTCATGCCTATGACACGCGGGCCAGGGGCGGACAAGGGGCGGACGCGAGCGACCAGCCTTTCGCGTCCGCGGCCACGCAAACCCGGCCAAGATTTGGGCCGGGTTTGCGTCGATCCGGACGCCGCGGGCATCCGTTTTAGGGATGGGTCCGCGCGCTGGGCCGGTTTTTTGTCCGGCTCGACCCATCCGGACGCGCGGGCGCGGGATGGGTCGCCCGGTTGGAGATGCCCTTAAGTCCAGAGCCATTTATGACACGCACAGTAAGGCATGATCAACAGGATTTTTATTAAACCGTTTGCTGGCGAGGGACTTGCTTTCCTTGCTCTCCTTCATTTTAAGAAACCATGATTTCTTCCTTAATACGTTCCATGCAGCTATTCCGTTTTTTTACTCTAAAATTCTAGTGATGGAAGTCTAATAACTAGCTTAAATGGGGTGCTATCATATACAGTGTTCCCGGTGTTTAGAAGGAGCCAATATCTGGTAGTCGTTTCGCAAATCAAATCAGGAGAATATATTGCTTGGATCGATACACATCTACCATCACATGCATACAAAAGAATCAGTTGTCAACCACAATTTTTTTTTTGGCACATACATCACTGGATGAAATGTCAGTATAGGCCACACCTCAAAAAGACAGTTCCGCCAAGAGAAGATATCATAATCGGTAGCTACACAATTGGTTAAGGCAAATCAATAGAAAAAAAGAGTGCATATTATTAGACCAGAGAAAAGCTGAGAAAGATACATTGCAATGATACGGACTTGCTAGCAGCCAGGCGAACCAAACTGACCCAAGCACTAACCAAGCTAGATTATGCCAGCATATATAGTAGCTACTTAACACAAGCAACCTGCCCAGACCAATGACCGCAACAATGCGCGGGGCATCATCTAGTAATCCCAACAACCAACCCTGTTCGTGCGATATGTTCTTCTAGAAGGATTCCCCACCCGATCCGCGGGTTCAACGTACACCGTTCATCGCCGCTACTAGGTTTAACACGCGCCGTGCGATCTGGACTTCTAGAAGGTTTTGCGTCCGATCCACAGCAGCCCGTGTTCTTCAACGTGATTGGCCGCTCGCATATGGCTGAGCGGAGACATGCACGCGCCATGCAACGTTGTATACATGCTATTAATTTTCGCGCGTGCCAAGCCCTAGTGGGTACATCTGGTCGTACACTTTTTTTCACTAACAGAGCGGTACACTCGTCGGTTCGTTGGGCTCGGCGGAGACATGCATTCACAGCTGCTCGACGCAAAGGAGCGCAACGTGGTTGACGAAGAGGAGGACAGTGTGCTCAACGTAGAGGAGGCCAACCCGCCGTGCGATGCACACATGCGGGGACGTCGCATCGCTGAAATATCTGCAGTGATCGTAGCGCGGCACACGCAGCTGCCTACGCCTAGCACACATACATAGCATCATCTACCCCTATTAATTCACGTGTACCCATTAATTCACTTCACCTCTCAACTTCCTCGCCCCAGGTTGATAAATAGTGACAATCAACTTCATCTTGCTTCAAACCCTTTCCTCAAAACCTGGGAACTCAAAAACCCTCGCGCATGCTTCCATGGCCCCGCCCTACTCCCCGTTTAGCACCTCCTCTGACGAGGTTAGCGACGAGGATAACCACCCAGAGAGGCGCCATTGGTGGGAGCGTGCGCCGGAGGAACCTCCCCGCCGCCGAAGGCGCGGGCGACGCACCACCGCCGACTCCGACACCCCCGACGAGTCGGATGACACCTTCATCCACCACCCCGACCCCGACGAGGTCCAGCGGATCAACAATCTCTTCGACGTGGACGTCGAGAGATACTTCGCCAAGGCGATGAAGAGGGAGGAGGTTGCCGAGGCATGGAAGCAGCCGTGGGCGACACAGAAGAAGCAGCGCTCCGAGGCGAGGAAGCAGGCCGAGCTGGCGGAGAGGGCGGCGAGGAATGCCCGGGTCGAGGCCAAGTTGGCGAAGATGGCATCACGGCGGAGAGGAAGGCCCGGAAGACGAAGTAAGCTAGGGTTAGATTATATAAATAAATGTATTATATTGAATATTATTAAGATGTCCACTAAATTTGGCCCCTTCAAACATATTGCATTTAAGGCCCAAGCCCATTTACCCACCTTGATTAATGGCCCTTTTCTAAACCTAACTAACAATGTTCGTATATGAGCTATTTCAACCAGTAGATGGATCGCATGGAAGCCATTTCGGCCATTATCGTCGCGTTTCAGTCCATTTCACTCAACGATGTTGCACAGGAGCTACTTGCCCCCGAGCTCAAGCCGTTGAGCCACGAGCTCAACCCGCGACAAGGTATGGCGCGGCGGAGGAAGCGGAGCGGTGTCGGAAGGAAGCGGCGGAGTGGCGAACTGGAACTGCAAAATATGTTTTACCGTCTTTTCATATTCACACAAAACACGCTTCGTAATTCCATGCCAATTGCGTGGGAGAATATAGATGTGTTTGAAGATACGGCGATATCCTCGTGATTTCATTGCTCTCACATATACAGTACTACACGGAGCTACAGGAGTGGTGAGAAAACGACAGCGATCGTGCCGCACCGACGCGCACGATGATAGCGTCGCCATTTTTAACTCTTCTTCTCGGGACGGAAAAGGATAACCAGCGCTCACTCGCTCCATCGTGTCCTGCGCCTCCCAGCTCGCTCGCCGTCGCCCATCTTGTAGCAGGTCGCCGGCTCGCCGCCTCGGAGCGGGACGGAGATGGAGGGCGCCGTGCTCTGCGCCGCCAACCACGCGCCCCTCACGCCCATCTCCTTCCTCGAGCGGTCCGCGCTCGTGTACCCCGACCGCCCCGCCGTCGTGGGTGCCGCCGGCGACGCGCCGCCCCGGACGTGGAGGGAGACCCGGGCGCGCTGCCTTAGTCTCGCCGCCGCCCTCGCCGGCCTCGGCGTCCAGCGCCGCGACGTGGTAAGAATCAATACTGACACCAGCACTCCACTCTGAATTCAACCACTCTATTTAGTGCCCACTCGATCCAGTCCTCTCCCGGTACTATCACTCCAAATTCCGGTCCGAAATTTCGATTGTATATTTTCTCGTGCCGGATCGTTCGTCCAATTCAGCTACGATCGCTCTCGCCCAAACCAATTTGCTCAGAATCGATTTTCCTTCGCAGGCGTCGCTGAGAGTGATTTTGACTGATTGTTCTGAACTGTGTGCAGGTGGCGGTGTTCGCCCAGAACATCCCGGCGATGTGCGAGCTGCACTTCGCGGTGCCCATGTCCGGCGCCGTCCTCTGCGCGCTCAACTCGCGCCTGGACGCCGCGATGGCGTCCATCCTGCTGCGGCACTCGGAGGCCAAGGTGATCTTCGTGGACGCCGCGCTGCTCGGCGTCGCCCAGGAGGCCCTCCGCCTCGTGTCCGCCGCGGGCGCCAGGGCCCCCGTGGCCGTCCTCATCACGGAGCTCCTGGACGACGACGACTCGTCACCACCGGCACAATCTACAATCGAGCACGAGTACGAGGCGCTGGTGCGCAGGGGCGGGTCGCCGGGGTTCGCGGCGCGGTGGCCGGCGGACGAGAACGAGCCGATCGCGCTCAACTACACGTCGGGGACGACGTCGCGGCCCAAGGGCGTGATCTACACCCACCGCGGCGCGTACCTCAACAGCCTCGCCGTGGTGCTGCTCAACGGCATGGCGGCCGCGCCGGTGTGCCTGTGGACGGTGCCCATGTTCCACTGCAACGGCTGGTGCATGGCGTGGGCCGTGGCGGCGCAGGGCGGCACCAACGTCTGCCTCCGCAGGGTCACCGGCGGCGCCATCTTCGACGCCGTGTCCCGCCACGGCGTCACGCACATGGGTGGCGCGCCCACCGTGCTGTCCATGATCGTCAACGCCGCGCCCGAGGATCAGCGGCCGCTGCCGGCGGGGAAGAAGGTGTCCGTGATCACCGGCGGCGCGCCCCCGCCGCCGACGGTGCTGTTCCGGATGGAGGAGCTCGGGTTCATGGTGATCCACTCGTACGGGCTGACGGAGACGTACGGCCCGGCGACGGTGTGCGTGTGGAAGCCCGAGTGGGACGCGCTGCCGGCGGAGGAGCGGGCGGCGATCAAGGCGCGGCAGGGGCTCCACCACCTGGGGCTGGAGGTGGACGTGAAGGACCCGGCGACGATGCGCAGCGTCCCAGCCGACGGGGTGACGATGGGGGAGGTGATGCTCCGGGGCAACACGGTGATGAGCGGGTACTACAAGGACGCGGCCGCCACGGCGGAGGCGCTGGCCGGCGGGTGGTTCCGGTCGGGCGACCTCGCGGTGCGGAACCCCGGGGACGGGTACGTCAAGATCCGGGACCGGTCCAAGGACATCATCATCTCCGGCGGGGAGAACATCAGCACGATCGAGGTGGAGGCGGCGCTGTTCGCGCACCCGGCGGTGGCGGAGGCGGCCGTGGTCGGGCGGCCGGACGAGCACTGGGGCGAGACGCCGTGCGCGTTCGTGGTGGTGAGGAGGAAGGTGGAGGCGGAGGAGGTGATGGAGTTCTGCAGAGGGAGGCTGCCGCGGTACATGGCGCCGAGGACGGTGGTGGTCGTGGAGGAGCTGCCCAAGACGGCGACGGGGAAGGTGCAGAAGTTTGCACTCCGGGAGAAGGCCAGGGCCATGGGCAGCCTCTCCTCCACCGCCTCCCGTCCGCAGGGAAAAGGAGCAAGAAGCACCAGCAAGCTCTGATCGAGTACTAGCACCAGGGTCCGTCCACCATGATCAAGAAGGGGGAATCACCGGCGAGCTCTGATCGAGTTTACCATTATCATGGTTAATTAAGCTCCATTCATGCTCTTTGTGTCGCCTGAGATCACTCCAAGACAGCGGATGATGTCTCCATCTTACTTTGTCATCGTTAAAGCTTTTGGATCATCATGTCGAAAATAAAATAAAAGCTTTTGGATCACCTGCCATGATGCCTGGCTCAGAAAAGCTAATCGTGCTTTTGTGTATGAAAAGAAAGCTAATCATAATGCCCCGTATCTTTAGTTCTTTACAGATTCAGCTTGTAAGCATTCAGATCAACACCAACCACTTTTGGCAAACTAAATTGGAAGAGAGGTAGTACAACAGAGGTAGTACGGTCACTAGATGTCATAAAATCCTAGAATAGCATAACAATTCATAGAATTATAGAAATTCCATTACAGTTCTATGTCTTGAGCATCATTTACTTATTTGACAACTTCATTTCAACTTAAAGATACTAGGAAAGTAGGAAGCACAGGTGCGGCAGCACGCTGCACTCTTGGTAACCAAGGATCACGCATTTAACAGATCTTTAACAGATCTAGGCTCCAGCTTTTCATTATCAACATGTGTATAAGTAGTGCAACCGAAAATCCATAATTGTGAATAATTAACAAGTGAACTAGAGGATGCCTCAAAGAGAGTTTCTTATCAAGCAGAATGCAAAGAGACATGTTTGTCAAGTAGCAGGCGATGGAGGCTGCTTCAGCCATAAAACATCTGCCCATACCAGCATTGGACAGTATGCAACGAGTCTTGAAGATGATGGTTCTATTCATCCTCTATGCCTGTTGAGGAGTGTACATAATGGTGTGGTGTTTGATAATGCAATAATCATTAAAAATAGTAGAACACGACTTCATGCCATTATCAGTATGAAGTAATTTAAATTTTTTTGTTTGCTTCTCTATCATAACTTTTTAGTTTCTAAAAGCATCAAACACATTAGATTTATGTTTCAAAAAGATTGAGGAAAGAGAAGACTGTCTTCTCTTAGCTAAGTAATGATCTCTTATAAAATAAGAGAAGGTTATTTTTTCTCCACGGTACAATTTGCCTTCCCTGAGCAATTCAATTGCTTTCTAAAATTTAATTAATTCTCATTTATTGCTAGAGATAATAATAAGATTTAATGCATTATACCATATATATTTAGTGTCTTCTCTAGATGATGTGTACCGCTAAGAAGAAGGCGCGTCTTCCCTACCATTGTACATGCTCTAAAATCTTAATAATAGTACGAATGCAAACATTAAATTTAATTCTTTTATTCTTACAAAAAAATACAGTGCTTATATAACTACAACTTACTCAAATTGCAATTATCTAGCGGCTGTGCAATTCTGCAGTACCGTGTTCACTCATATACAGATTATTTTACCAAGGGCAACAACAATACCAAAAACGATACCGCTACATCACCACTTTTATATTTCTTAATTGGTGTGAAATTTTTTGAAAAGTGTTTTTGGCTCCCGAGCTCTAGTGCTCTCGCCATTTTAAAAAGAATAAAAGATATTTTACAAGTTAGTAAAAAATTTGAAAATAATTTTGGGGACTGTCAATGATACATCTCACAATCGTGTAAAATGTCAACCCGAAATTCGTTTTAATTTGTGCTAGAAAAAATGACAAAATCTGATATGTTTTGGAAGATTTGAAAATGACTACTCGGATCTACACTTTTATCATTTTTGTGTAGATAAAAATATAAAGTATTTGAAGTTGATATTTATATGTTTGTGGAATACAACATTGACTATACACAGATTTATTTTCAGAATTTTTTGAAGCTTAAAAATATGATTTTTTATTTTTCAAAAAAAATAGGATCACTGGTATCCATGTGCATCAAATCTCTGTCCGAAAATTTTCTCATATGTTATAATACTTCCAAACTATTAGTATAACAAAGCAAACTTCCGTCTCCTTTTTGAATGAGTATTTCTTTTTTGGCAAAGTTATGGTACAATGGCATCGACCCAACCCAACCCAACCCATCCAACGAGTGTGAGTGAGGTGAGCTCTACTAGTGCGCACGAGCCCGACACGCTTACAAAATGGCACGCTACTCCAACTAATCCTAGTACACTAAGTGCAGTATAAATCGATTAATCACAAGACAGACGAGCTAATCGCTCGATCGCATCACCCCACCTGCCAGGCTGCCACACACACAGAGACGAACAGAAAAAAGAGGACGGAGCCTGAGCGCGCGCGCGGGCGGCTCGACTTTGGGCGATTCGCCGGCGAGGGGAAGGTACCGACCGGCTGT
Source organism: Lolium rigidum (assembly GCF_022539505.1). NCBI lineage: Eukaryota > Viridiplantae > Streptophyta > Magnoliopsida > Poales > Poaceae > Lolium > Lolium rigidum. Next base: position 24,936,808 of record NC_061509.1, read on the forward strand.
GCGGCGGCGATGGCGCTGACCTCCGCGCATCCGGCGCCTCCCCTGCTGGTCTGCCGGCTCCTGGCGCTGGCCCTGACCCTCGCCCTCGCCTCCGCCAGGAAGATCCCGGCCTCCATCACCCCGATCTCGCGGGACCTCTACCACTCCAGGTACGGCGCGCGCATCCAGCTCCCCGCATGCCACAGTCTCGCGCCTTTTACCTGGGATCTCCAAAGCCCTTCCTTCATCTGGGATCCATACGTAGTTAGGTTCTTGTTTTGCGATGTCAACATTCCACCAAGAAACCATAGCCCTGTCTGTTAGCTTGTTGCTATGTCTCAACACCTAAACTTTAGTTCGGAACCTTTCATTGCTTAGCAATTAGCAAAGAGAACCTCCCGTGGGTCAATTTGGTGTGGCCTCTATATGGGCCTGGGGCTCCACATGCTCAATCTAGTAGAGGTTCGTTCTGGTGGGAGGACATCGTTAGCTTCATTGGTGATCATAGAAGCATCGCTCGCAGTGATATTGGTGATGGCTCGTCGATGCTTTTCTGGAAAGATTTTTGGCACCATGGTGATCTGCCATGTGATAGATATCCAAGACTCTTCTCTCATGCAATAAATGAAGATGTTACTGTAGCAGATCTAATCCCTGAACCTGCAAGGATCTCCATGTTTGCTCTGCCTTTGTCCGTCGAAGCATTCCAAAAATTTGTGGAGATGTCAAACATTTTTACAGGGGATTCAGATCGATCCATCATGCCCTGACACCAGATCGTTTGTGTGGGGAAACTCGACTTACACATCTGCACGTTTTTACAAATTCACCTTTGCTCAGTTCCCGCAAGATAAGAGTTTGCAATATGTTTGGAAATCTAAATGTCTTCCGAAGCTTAGAGTTTTGCATGGTTACTGCTGAAAGACCGCCTCAACACTAAAGATCTTATGCAGCGGAAGCACTGGCATGTTGATGGTGGGACAGATTGTGTCCTTTGTGCCTCACACTCATTAGAAACACGTGACCATTTATTTTTTGACTCTGAGTTTGCATCGAGCTGTTGGGGATCTAGACATGTCCAGTGGGATACCTCCTTCCCATCAGCCAGCGTGTCTTTTCTGCCCGGGCAGCCTTTAGAGGTCCCTGCTTCATGGAAAAAATTTGCTTGTGCAGCTTGGAACATTTGGAAAGAATGGAACGACCACATCTTTCATAATCAGTAACCCATCCTTTGCTTGTTGGAAAGTCAGGTTCAAGAGTGATCTTCTTCTTCATCAATTTCGAGTTAAAGCAGCCCTGGTTCAACCCCTCCTTGACTGGGCTATTAACATATTGTTGTGATGGAGCTCTTTGTTTCTTACCAGTTCCACTTCTTCCCCCCTTGATGTAATTCTCTGATATTTTTGTACTCTAAAGGTTTATATAATATAAAATCACACTGTAGGGTCTTCCCCTACGGTAATTTGATCCAAAAAAAAAACTTGCATTGCTAGTTTGTTATCACATAGGCTAAGGGATGTTCGGTTTGCTGTATTGACTTTGCCAATGCTTAGCACTGGGGTAACTGGGTTTTGTTTTCTGTTTCTTCACAGTGACTCCATTCTGGGTGAGATCAAGGCCTTGGTGGCACGGAATTCTGATAGTTTGACTGTCAGTGCTTCACCTGCCCTTGTTCATCTGTTATTCGTCAGTTTGGTTCGCTTTCTTTACGCGGTTTCTTATCCACCATTGCAGATGGATACAGTAAGAGCAAGTAACAAAGGGTATTCTGCAGAGATGTTCGTCGTTACTTTTAACCATGCCAAGGAAACCGTAGAAGATGGCTCCAAGATTAAAATCATGCTGGTTAGTTCCCAACAGATATTTTTCCGCTATTTTTTCTCCCAATCATAAGCATCACTCTGCTCCAAGTCAGTTAGCTTTAGCCTCTTGAGTCATCCAATATCTCAAGGTCAAGTATGCTTTTGCTTTGTCCATCTTTTCCTCAATTCTTTGATGGAATAGTGGGCCTACAACACAAAATAAAACAACGCAATTGTGTCTTTCAATACGTTTTGGCAAGTTGGTGCGTAAATGAAATTATTGATACCTTGCAGTTTTGACAGAAGGTTCATTGTCTTCCAGAGCTTTGGGCAGCATGGTAGAGAGCTTATTACCTCTGAAGTTGCGTTAAGTCTGCTCTACATTTTAACGGAGAAGCGTAGAATCGCCGGTGTAGATCTATCATCCTTTGAGAAAATTCTGGAGCATCTTGTGATCAAAGTAAGTCCTGCAACTTATTTTATGTCTTTGGTGCTTAGAAGCAGAATTATAATGAAATTTTCACTTTTCAGTTGGTCTGCTTGTTGAAAAAGGAATTTACAGATAGTGAAATATCATGTTCATTTTTTGGCAGCCTTATTATGCCTGCTTTCTTGAATCAACTATATTTTGATCTGCTCACATTGTTCAAATGTTAGTGCATAGTGTTCTTTTTCATACGAGAAAGTTATTTCTGCAATAAAGTTGCACTATTTAATATGTTGTCTGAGAAGCATGTAGTTACGTGGTGTTCTTTACCTTCATCCATATTCTTCTGCCTTTTCACCCCCATCAATCTCTTTTCTTGTTATTACTTATGTTCTCATTGACGAATCATTTCTCGAACTAAGGAGGTATAGTGATGTTTGAAGTTGCCTTCAATGTTGTAGGTGGTGCCAATGGAAAATTTTAATGGACGCAAACGTGTTGAAGCAGGGGAACTTTGTGATAGAAGAAATGGTGATTAGTCTTTTTCTTAAATCACATGAAGCAGATTCTGTGCCAACTATTTTATATCTTCTTCTTTTCTTATGAAGGAAGAGGAGTTGATCTTAACAGAAATTGGAGCGTTGATTGGGGGAAGAAGGAAAAGGTTTGTGCACCAGTTGTTTAACGCTGTGCACTAGGAAAACCTGACTCATTTTGGATTTAGCTGTATGCATGTATGTAATTTTGTTAAAATACACCTTACATGTAATTTTGAATGTTTTAGTCTTTTATGTCAATCTCCACAGTTTGTGGACTTCTTTTATGCAAACGTTTTTAGAACTTGAGAAATTAGCAAGAGAACTTGTGTAATTTACAGCAAATAACATAGCATTGCCCTAGAAGAGCTAGGCTGATTGACATTTAGGAACATTAGAATAAAAGGTCAGATGTTTGTAGACCTGGAGTGGACAGACTAAGTGTAGCCATGGTTCTTCACCATGTATTTTCTTTCTTATTGTTATGTTGAGTAATCATAATTTTGCCAATCTTGTGTACGCTTTGAGAAACTGCACCTATATATAGCATGGCTCGCCATCTTTTTTTTGCTCACTAGCTTTTTACTACGCATGTTCTTTATTGGTTGTTAGGTTGATTAATCAGACTTTACTTGTGTGCACACCATCTATCTTATATCCTATATATATCCTGTATTGCAGGATTATAACCCATTTGAGGAGGATCCTGGTACTGCTCCTTTCAGTGAACCTGAGGCTCAGATCATGCAAGAATTATCCAAGTCATTTAAACCACATATCTGGGTTAATGTGCATTCTGGAATGGAGGTATTCTGTTGTGCTGCTATGCCATACTTTGAAGCGAGTTTCATAATATTTCATGAAGAGGGATGGGCCTAACATCTAGTATGGTTGTAGTACCACAATCTTATGTGTAGTTCCCATAGTGTAACCCTAGTAAAATAACTCTTGATCGATGCCACTAACTGTTCCTTTACAAATTCTCTCATTCTGCTGTTTCACTACAGGCCTTATTTATGCCATATGACCACAAGAATACTACACCAGATGGAGCGCCTTCTCAGTTGATGAGGTCACTTTTAGAGAATTTGAATCGTCGACATTTCCAAGATAGCTGCCTAGTTGGATCAGGTGGTGGAGCTGTAGGGTATGTAACATCCATCTAATTGCTCAAGTTCTGTGAATCTATTTGGGTTATTATGCTAAGGCTTACAAAGAAGGAAATGTGGTAATGGTTTTTCATCCCATCATTTACTAGGTACCTTGCACATGGGACTACGACTGATTATCTGTATGATATTGCAAAGGTGCCAATGCCTTTCACCTTTGAGGTAAGTTAACCTCTTGTCTCTATTCCGATAAGTATGAACCTGCATTGACATAACATGACTCATCACATTGTTGGTATTCAGATATATGGAGATGAGAAAGCATCCACCGACGATTGCTTCAAAATGTTCAACCCTGTCGAGAAGACAACATTTGATGTACGCAAATCAAGAACCTGTATATCTAATCATCTACATTGTTTTTCCAAATGTCTGACATTGCAGTTTTCTTTCCAGAGAGTCATTAACAAGTGGTGCATGGCGTTTCTCATACTTTTTGAGGAAGGGTTGCGAATCCTGCCTGGTAGTCAAGTAGCATCCCAAGGAGCACTGGATAACTGGGTCCCCATGGGAGGAGAGATTTTGGAGAGAAATGCAGACGAAAAGAACGGCAATGAAAACAGACAACTTGAAGGCCTTGACCTCGGAATGCAGGAGCTAAAGACCTACTTTAGGTTGTTTATAATATCAACGTTCTTGTTGATGTTCATGTTCTGCTCGAGGATATCAAAGAACAGAAACAGAGAATCAGGTAACTTTTGAATCCCATGGAAGAATTGATTGGAGCTGGCTATTCAGCTCGGTATGGGTTGGCAGTAGTGTTCACCATTTGTTGCCGCAGATGAACAAAGTATAGCATGAATCATTCTGACAAAGTTCATCTCCGGGAGTAACTTTTGCGCTTCGCGACTTGGGAGATGCGGCGATGGGAGATGACAAGGCTGGTAGAATTGTAGTAATGTTTTGCAACCTCTGTTCAGATACCAGCTGAATGTCAAGTGATTTGTTTATGTCTTCGACAAGTCATAAATGTAAGTTGTAAAGATGTCCATGTCTGTTCTTGGTGATGAATAGGTAGAATCAGAATGATATCCACACCTTTCGAAGGTTGCTGGATTTTTGACACGACCAGATGTAATGTTCAGTGGTCGACTTGTTTTGGCATTATTGATTGTCACAGCTCACCGTGGACTTACTTTGACGCGACTGAATGTAATACCATTGCCAACTTGTTACCTGTAATATACATGTGCGTTGCTACAAGACAACAGGATGTACCCCTCTGTTCCGGATTACTTGTTGCAGATTTGTCTAGACACACATGTATCTAAACACGTTGTACTAGATACATGTGAATCTAGACAAGTCTGTGATATCTAATTTGTGACAGAGGGAGTACAAGATCGATATATTTTGTGATTGTACACATCATGTATGGACCGTGTGCATGACAATTCCTGGAGTCCTCTGCAACATATCGTCTTCTTCATCCGCACTTCACTATTTATTATCCAGCACCGAACCACCTTATTCGTGCCCACAATAAAATGTTATTGTAACTTTAGTCTCAACTGAATGAGATCATTTGTCGTAAGAGTAGATGTTCATTGACCCAATGTGATTAGTTAGTCTGCCATTCTTTAGTTTATAAATTCAATACTCTTACATCACTGTTGTCAACGATAGACTTGGTGGATATGTTCATTCATTTGTGTTTACTAAGATCCAACTATTTACAACAAAATATTAAGCAATGTGCTTATACATTGCTGTTGTACAAGTTCTCTCATGTCACCGAATCAGAAAGTGTCACGCCACCTCCGCTTGATAATGTGTTTCCTCTGCCCTGAGAGGTGAGATAACATGCTACTGCTACTTCTTCTACCTGTCTGCTGTTGAGCATTCACTCTTACCTGCATCAGCCCAGTTCTTCCCTGTCGTAACCCACCACCCATCAAACCATACCGCAAGGAACTGAAATTGCTTCCTTGAGCAGCCTCCGAATTAGATCCAGCCTGATCCTGTATGTTTGCACCATTTTGCTGTGTGGGGACACTGAAGTTTGTTGCTGAAACAGCAGGTGCATGCCGGATACCGGCTGCACTAGAGGACTGTAATCCGGAGCTCATGCTTGACAAACTAGCTCGAGGATTAGTATGACTATCATGCTGCTGTAGGTTTTGAGAAGGCTGTTGTTGCCGCGAAATGTCAGAATTAGGAGCTTGTCCTGTAGGTGGCTGGAACCGTCTTGCAGCCAAGATGTTGATGATATGTTTCTCGTATAGAGGAACCATGTCCCTCAGGGCAGGTTGGATACTACTCTTGCTAATTTGCAGCATTTTTAATATACCGCCCAACATTAGTTTAAAGATCTTCATTCTTTCATACAGCTCAGATGGCACTGGACACGGTACGACGCTGTCAACATGCTGTAGCTTCACAGATAACTTATTGAACAATTCATTGAGCTCTGCAAAGTGTTGCTCCTTCAAACTCCTAATCTGTCAAAAACAAAGACCACTTACACATAAGTTTGGTGCAGAAGCTATATATGGAGATGAAAACAGAACACCATGTTTTGTCACTAAGTCGGAAGATATGGCACCGGCAAGATATTTCAAGTAGCCATTAGAAGCATAGGAATAAGAAAACAACAACATATGATGTCCATTAAATAAAATCACGTTCATAGACTGCTAACTACCTCGTGACTTCACAAGATCTAGATGTTAAGATACTGTATGGTTGTATGCTCCATAGCACATACTCATACAAATTTCCTATCCATATAATAGCTCATCCATCCAGCCGTGTCATCCAGGCCACCCAAGATGTGGAGGATGGGTCTTTCTGAAGACAGGCAATTACATCAGAAGCATAAGAATATTTCAGCATCATCTGCAGTCATGGCTTCCCGAAAAGCTCAGTCCTCAAGCATGGCTCAGACCGTCCACGGCACGGCGAGGTGACAGTCTTCGAGGAGAAGAAGGCCAACAAGTGCGCCGGATCATCCGCATGTTTCATGTCCAAGAGCGACCTGGAGGCGTTGTCGTACACCTCCAGCGACAACCCCTTAATCGTCGAGTATTGTAACCCGGGGTCACGCCGTCTGTGGAGGTCAAAACGAACGCCAACTGGAATTATAATCGCAGTACAAACTGTAATCTCTTGCTTTCTGCTATGTCATTTTCTTTGCTATAGCTATCAACAAACCATGTGGATAATTATCTTTTTTTAATTTTAAAACCTGTTAAAAATTCTAAGTGTGAATAGAGTACTAGAAAACTGTCATTGGATTTGCAATTTGCAATGTCCATACACATGTTTTGTTTTTGCCTACTCGTTGGTCAGTTCAACTGTCATTGGAGTTGCAATTTGCAATGTCCATATGCATGGTTCACTGCTTTTGCCTATTCGGTGGTCAGTTTAGGTGCTATTTGAGTTGCAATTTCCAGTGTCCCATTCGATGGCCATTTTACTTCAGTGGGAAGAGTAAAACGTACAGCTAAATTGTCATTTGAGTTGCAACATGCTTAACTGCCATTTGAGTTGCAATTTGCAATGTCCCATTAGTTGGCCAGTTCAGATGCCAGCGTATCATCTGTACTATCATCAGTACAAGCGAATAGAGCATGTAGGTTCAGCATGCCAAAACAAACGCCTGTGAGAATGGTAGTTTCAATTTTCAAACGCCAGTTTAGACGAAGCATGTCAAAGCCAGGCTCCAAGGATTGGAATACTCCCTTCACAAAGGATGCTATAATTTGACCGGATGTTTTAATCTGATTTTAGCTATAATGGCATAAGTTCCCAGAAGAATTCGCAACCTTCAAAAACCAACGCATGCATGTATTTAATATTGAACGAAGTTCTGACTGTATTACCATTCATGTTGCAATTACATGTGTACAAAAAAGTGTAGTAAATCCAGGATGCAGGAAGGCAAGGTCCAGAGGGCATGCTGCTTTATAAACTATAGAGCCAATCCTATCTGAAAGTGTAGAAACAAATGTAGAAATCAGGTGTACTATGAAGCGTATTTATTTTTGTACTACAGTTGAAATTGCACTTCACTTATTTACCCAGATTCTACATTGTAGAATACAACATTCCATGTATTCCAATTTGGCCAGCACCCTAACGGCTGTAATGCCATTGATATTTCCGTTAGCTCACTCTACTGCTACACATAGGAATCTTGATCCCTTGAATTTCTTGCACACTATATCCAATGGCTAATGGTGGGTGCATAGCTAGCCACCATGGTAGCAAATCCGCGTCGATAAATGTTATAAGAACATTGTTAGAATGTAGTGCATCCACAACGGCAGACTATTGCATTGTTGTATTAAATTCCGGTTCTAGTTCCAGATAGAGTTTGTTGGAACACAGACCAAAGAAGAATATACGAGCAACATGAAGTGCAAAAGTAAATATCATTTCTTACCATTTGATATATCTCCTCTTGCCAATCACCTGCACCTGCATGTCCTGTCTGAGCAGTAGAGTCCTCAGATGCTGCATAAAAATCAAGGTTGTCAGAGAGGACAACGATGAACAAACCAACAACTTGTAAGTTACAAGTACATTGTAGGATGGATTGGAAAACTGGTGCACTTGCCGTCAACAACGTATAGAGACACAATTGAACTAGATGTCAGATTGCAACGATTATGAAGCCTAGCACCACTTGACAGAAAAAAGGTTCAGAAATCAAAGAACCAAATATGGTGAAGGAACACAGAAGCTCAATACGGTCAGCTTAGTCAATTTACCATGAAGATAACCACTCCAGGTTTAATAACTATGGACACACGTCAGATAAGCTAGATGCAAATTCTTATACATGATGCCGGAGAGGATGGAGGTTGATTTAATGCAGTAAAGCGCATAATCTCAGCACTTGATGCAGTAAAAAACAGTCATACAAGCAACAATGATAAAATGTGCAACACTCAGTGTATATTGTACCTTGACCAGGGTTGTTTTGATTTGGAATCATTTGAGCATTTCCAGGAGCCTGTTGTGTCTCCGCCTCCACAGAGAGCATTTTCAGACAAATCTTTCTCAAATAATCAGCCTGAGCAATACAAAAGAAAATGATATAAAATTTTATACCAAATTACTAATATAGTAAACAGTGACTTGCAGCCAATAATTCTGGTGTGATTAGCAGTTTAGCATGGTCGAGAAGGTGCTTGAGATTTTAACATTTGAATCATAATCATAAAGCAATTATTAACTTATTGAACGGAGACATTTACATACAAACATGAATTGGAAGACTAACTAACTGAAGCAACTTAAGGCTACAAGATTCAACACGTGATAGGGAATAACGAAGATCATGATCACCGTTTTGGTCTATCAGTTATGTAAATAACAAATAAAATTGAAAACATAGTTAGCTTATTAACTTACAATTTGTATGTATACTAAGTGTGAAAATGCTAACATAGCTGGATGCAGGGCCGGTTCTGGCCCTAGGCGACCATGGGCAACGCCCATGGGCCACTGCCTGGGAGGGGCCCGTCAGCGCATCTCTCCTCTGTACCTTCCCGCTGGAAAAAGAATTTGGAAAAGGGCCAAAGGCCCAGCGCGACGTATTCATGGAAAGAAACAAGGCTATGGAGAGAAACAAACACAGTTAAGCAACAAGGGCAACATATTGATGCTCTTATTAGAAAATTTTGGTGGGGCAGTAAAGAGGGGGAACGTAAGACCGCATGGGTCTCGTGGGAGGAGATGACGAAACCTAAATACATGGGAGGACTAGGTTTTCGGGATACTGAACTTTTTAACCTCGCCCTTCTAGCCCGCCAAGCTTGGCGGATTCTCCAAGATTCTACAACATTGAGCGCTCGGATTATCAAAGCAGTTTATCATCCAAATGTTGATTTTCTGGACGCTGAATTGGGTAATCACCCTTCACAGATATGGCGTGCATTGATAGAAGGGAGGGAGGTTCTTACACAGGGTCTCATTCGCCGCATTGGTGATGGAACATCTACTCGTATTTGGACTCAAAACTGGCTAGACCAATTGCTTGCCTAGCGGCTGATCCTCCAATTCTGGTAAGTGAGCTGATCGACTCTACATCTGCGTCCTGGGATATGGAGAAGTTAAACAAATTCTTTGTACGGGTGGATATAGACACAATTAAGAGTATTCCGTTATGTACTCGGTCTGTTGGAGACTTTTGGACTTGGAATTTTGAAAAGCGAGGCTTCTTCACAGTAAGATCTGCATATCGCATGCTTGTGGATACTAAAGTGAGAAGGGAAGCTTGGCTAGATGGACGTTCAACCAGCTATGACAGCTCTCGAGATACAAAGTGTTGGACGAAAATGTGGAAGGTAGATGTCCCCTAAAAAATAGAAGTCTTTCTATGGCGGTTAGCCAAGCAATCTTTACCTACAGCAGATTTGTTGCATCATCGTAATATGTCAACTACACATGCCTGTACTTTGTGTGCAGTCGCTGACTCATGGCACCATTCGCAGATGGAATGTGCGATGGCTAGAAGTGTGTGGGCTCTAGGAGATGAGGAGGTGGCCGAGCATATGTTTGCAACTATGGAACCTTCTGCAAAAATATGGATATTCACCATGATGGAGTCCCTACATGGGCATGATTTTGTCAAAGTTCTAGTCACCCTTTGGGCGATCTGGATGGCAAGGCGAAAAGCCATTCATGAGGGGATTTTTCAGAGCCCATTATCCACACAAAAAAAAGTTAAGCAACGAGAAAGCGCTGAGAACGGCCGAATGTGACGGAAAGAAACAAGGCCAGCGATCGACTCGGTCCAAGACTCGAGCGCCTCCGCCTCGCACCCTCGCTTGGACTCCTAGGCTCCCAGATCGCCCGTGTTCCTGACTTATTTGGTTACGGATCAGAAATTTTGTGGTCCCGACTTACTACCATCCTGTGTAAATATTGTAAGAGATGTACTCCCTCCATTTCATGAAAATTATCTTAAGTTTGTCAAAATTTGGATGTATCTAGATGTATTTAGTGTCTCGGTACATTCGAATCTAGGCAAATTCAGACAACTTTCGTGGGACGGAAAGAGTATTTAATTTCTTCATAATATTAGGTATCATAATGCCAAAAGAGAAACATAAATCGGGTGCTACAAAAAAGGATGAAAATAAATGAGCGAATCAACTTATTGCATCACAAAGAAGTGCTTTAAATACATATGTTTCAGCAACAAGTAGTGTTGATGTCCATTTTTTCAAAGGCAGAGTATGATCCCGAACAAGATGATGACACAAGTTGATGATTTGCAGCCTTCGCCGGATGCTCAGAACATTGTAAAAAGGGTATTTTAGGAGCCTCTTTCATCGCCTCGCCCAAGGGCCACGCAAAAGATAAAGCCGACCCTGACTGGATGTGCTCCAAATGGCCTCCATGGCCTTGGTCCCAAGCATGGGAAAACAATCAAGATTTATTCCCAACAGCATGTATAAAAAAATGTTGGCAGCTACAAAACATGTACAGCATATGGAGACAGTTATGCTCTTTTGCTAGCACATAAACAATGCTCTGGTCCGAGAAATAGAGCAGATAGGTCAAATCACCTGGTTGGCCGCTACGCCATAGAACTTCTCTTCCAATCGCACAGCGATTCTTTGAAGTTCGTCCAATCCCTCTGGCAGATGCATCCTGAGAGTCTCCACTCTACATGTATAACGCAACTTGTGAATCGGTGGCAAAATTGACCGGAAAATTCATTATATGCGGATGCGGGGAAACCACAAAATGGCGGAGGAAGGATCGAATCAGTATGATTAGAGGGAGGGGAGAGCAAATCAAATCAAATCGATTAGTCCCTACATCTTATTGACGACCCTGCTGCGATCCTCGGGCTGCAGCAGCCAGTCGCCTCCGGAGCGGGCGTTCGGATCAATTCCGCCGCCGACGGCAGCGGGGTCAGACACCTGCGTGAGTCGCCAGTTGGCGTCCATGCGGATTGGCGATGGTTAGTCTCGCGGCCGCGGGGACGGAGGTAGACGAGGAGAGACGCTCTCAGAAGAGAGGAGTGGCAGAGTGTTTTCTTTTTCTTCTTCTTTGTTACAGAAAAACTCTCTGGTTTGTTGGGCGAGCCAGTGCTGCCAAACCATTGGCAACTCTTACACGTCTATATCTTTTGGCTTTTAGGCCATGTGCAATGCTTGAAAAGACTTAATATCGTCACGTAATTTAGATATAACAACAAAATATGATATATGATGGATAATTTTTTAATCTTATCATTAGTAACCAGATATCCTAAATTTGTGATGAAGAAATTATGCCAAGAGATAATCTCTTAATTAAGAGCAGACAAATCTTTTTTTTTACATTCTCTCTCACCTAACTCAACATTTATCGCTTGGCAGTGCTAAGATATCACCGTTATACATGCCTTACTGGTATAAAGTAAAACTCAACTAAAATGCATTTAAATGCAGTCTATCTTTAGGATGCAGTCTATCGTGTCACCGTGTCATCAAAACCGTCCGATTCTCACCGTCTATCCACATCGACTCTCCATATTACCTGATCTTTTTGAAGGAAATAATGAGTGGTGGCCACAGGGGCGGACCTAGCATCCCACTTGCGGGCGGCTAGCCGGAATTGCCCGTGCGGCGGGCAGCCGCTTGGGCTTCCGGCCCGACAGGCTTATTTTTGTTCGTATTTCATATGTATTTGATACAAAATTAGCACACTAAACTTATTTTGTCTAGGCTTCAAACTTTTCCTAGGTCCGCTTATGGTGGCCACATCCGGTCCTTAGCTCTCTTGATATAAAAGTAGATCTTCATCAAAGAGCACGTGAAGCGAAAATGTATTTGAATATAGACTTTGTTTTTCGGATCATCACAATGATACAAATCACAAGTGGGTGGGCTGATCGTCGACTCTCAAGCTTTGCCATTCACATTTAGCATCTACCATCTTCTTAGTTGATTCTATGCATATAATTGTAAGTTTCGGCTTGAGATTAACTAAAAGGCAAACACATGAATTGTACTACTCTATAGAAAATATTTTGTTTACACAATTGACATTCTATCATTAATATTAAATTATGCCCAAATGGATTATTTGTTCATTTCATGCCGCTTACAACTATTGTATGTATAGCATTTTACTTTCTATAAATACCCATTGCAACGGGCGGGGTAATCCTCTAGCTATAGGAAAATACAGAGCTCACAAAAGGTACATAGTAAACATGAATTTAAACTTTCCCACCAAGCACCCAAAGAAACAAATCCACTGTTCTTACATTGTACAGGTTCTCTCACAACATCTTGAGTGCAGAAGTTCGAAATGAAGTCCCCCACACTTCTGCTTCAGATGGCTGAGATAGCTCTCACTTTCACCATCCATATCAGTTGCATGGGGAGTCCGAATTAGGGCATCTTGAACTTCTTTTTAAAAGCTAATCTTATGCACTTCTCAATGGATCCAGCCCCTTCTCAACATTAAATCCAAGCAATACACAATTGCCAAAACAATCCTACCATGTTCCTAAAACCAAATCAAAGGGTGTCGCGCCACTTCCGCTTGGTCATGTGTTCCCTCTGCCCTGAGAGGTGAGATAACATGCTACTACTGCCTGTCTGCAGTTGAACATTCATCGTACCCTGCATCAGCCCAGCGCTTCCCTGTCGTAATGTGCCACCCATTGAACCAGACTGCCAGGAACTGAAATTGCTTCCTTGAGCAGCCTCCACAGCATAGCCTGCCTGCCGCTCTACGTTTGAACCATTTTGCTGTGCGGGGAAACAGAAGTTTGTTGTTGGATGCACAGGTACATGCCGGAGAACAGCTGCACTAGAGGATTGTAATCTGGTGCTCATGCTTGACAAACTTGCTTGAAGATTGGTATGACTATCATGCTGCGACAGACTTTGGGAAGGATGTTGTTGATGTGAAATGTTGAAATTAGAAGCTTGTCCTGCAGGTGGCTGGAACCGTTGCGGTGCTTGTGGTTGCACTAGCTTCCTTCTTCGTGAAGTCAAGATACGGATAATCTGTTCCTCGCATTGCGGAACTTTGTGCCTAATAGAAGGCTGGATAGCACTCTTACTAATTTGCAGAACTTGTAATATACGGTCCAACATTATTTTAAATCTCTTCAATAATTCATACTGCTCAGATGGCTCTTGAGGTGGTATGAGGCTGTCAATCTGCTGTAGCTTCACAGAGACCTTATTGAACAATTCATTGAGTTCTACAAAGTATTGGCCCTTCAACCTCTTAATCTGTTGACACCAAAGACCACATACACATAAATTTGGTACATAAGCTTAGAGATGAAAACAGAACAATTAATAGACCACGGTTTGTCATCAAGTCAGAAAATATGGCAGTAGCATTTCAAATACCTATTCGAAGCATAAAATTTTTAAACAAAGTAAACACCTCCGATGGCCAGTAAATAAAACCGCTTTAATGAGGACTGCTAACTGTACTGTGGCTTTACTACATCTAGATACTAACATACTATATGTTCCATAGCCTGCATTCATACATAACCCCCGATACATTTGATATATACCTTATAAGAGGACTGTGAGAATGTGGTACATTTACACAGAAGAAGGAGTTTGTTCGGACACAAACCAAAAGAAGAGAGATGGGCGATATGAAGTGCAAAAGTAAAAGGACCCAACATCCAACATGGTGTGTTGTTTCATCTTCGAACAATCTAGATCAGGGCAATCTAAACCTCTTTCTTCTATTGCCACTGTCCATGTATTTTAGAAAGTTCCAACAAAGGGAGTGTCAAAAATGATGATATAAACATTATGTATTACCATTTGATATATCTCCTCCTGCCAATTACCTCCACCTGCATGGCCTGTTTGAGCAGTAGAGTCCGCATATGCTGCATAAAACCAAGGTTCATACTTTACCACAATACAATGAATAAGCCAACAAATAACATGATGCCAGAGAGGGTGGACGTTGATTCAATACAATAAAACGCATAATCTCAGCACTTGATGAAGCAAAAAAAATGCCATACAAGCGAAGAAGATAAAATGTGCAACACTCAGTTTACTGAATACCGTACCTTGAACCGGGTTGTTTTGGTTTGAAATCACTTGCGCATTTACAGGAGCCATAGTGAGCAATTTCCGAGAAATCCTCCGAAGATAGTCAGACTGAGTAATACAAAAGAAAAAAAAAGTTTATACCAAATTACTGATAGAGTAATAGTGGTTTGCAACCAACAGTTCTGGTCTGATTAACAGTTTAGCACAGTTGAGAAAGTGCTTGATCTTTTAACATTTGAATCATAATCATACAAAAAGGTTATTTAAGCAGCAAAACACATGTCTCAAATAAGTGATATGAACAGAAGATCCAAATCAAGATAGTAACAGAATCACAATAGTCATCAAGCAATATGATAAAACTGCTCCAATACAAAAAGGAGGTGATTTCCCACAAATAAACAAGTCGACCAGAAATTCCAATTGGAAATAGTGATATGGTACACTGCAGCCAAGTAAATCCATTTGAATTTTATTCACCGAACTGGATTAGATGCAATTAAGATGAAGCTCGTTCAAACAGAGGGAAGGAGGGAGTAAGGTCTTAATTGATTTTTGGTCTGAGATAAATGATTGAATACCATTTCGCATCCCATGGGCTTGGGTATTGCTGTCTTTTTAACAGAAGATAGTTCGACTTCATATATAACAATTTCAGATGCATGGACACATGGCATACAAACATGAATTGGAAGAGTAACTGACTGAAGCAACTTGAGGTGCAACAATACAAGATAGACCAAGCATGAGAAACAATGGGATATTGTCCCAAGAGCATGTAAAGAAAGTGTTGGTAGCTGGAGAGCCAAAACAGTCATCCAAAGTCCCACAATATGAAGGAACCTGCTAAAGGTACTTAAAATGACTAAAAATCTGCTACAGCATTTGGAGACAGTTCTGCTCTATTAATACCCCACATCAAGCCTGCTCTGAGAAAGAGGATAAGTTAAATTACATGGTTGGTCGCTGCGGTGTAGATATTCTCTTCGAATTGCACAGCAATTTCTTGAAATTCGTTCAGCCTCTCTGGCACTGACACTGGCAGACACTTCTGCAGAGTTTCCATCCTACACATATAACACAAAATGTGGATAAATTAGGGATGAATTGCTTTCAACAAGTGTGCAACAAAATCTGTGGCATCTGAGTAAGCTGGAACGGGTAGGAAGAGCAGCCAACTAAGGTAGATCTCCAATTCTCACTCACATACTCCCTCCATTCCTATAAGCAAGGCACAGTTTTCGTTATGCTAAGACAAAGAAAGTGCTACGAGGGTTAATCTAGTCCCGACTTGCGATAATGTGAGGCATATCCCTTGGGTAACAGGGTAATTGTACGATAGATCAGAACAAACTGCATCCTGGCACGGTGCTAGTAGCATGGTTTCCCCTAGGAGATCAAACGGTGTGATATTATGCGTTATACTGAATTTGCAGCTTGTGTTCAATTATTCATCAGATATAATTTGTCACACCGGCCATGACTGACGGTGGGAATACGGAGCATGACTGAAGAAGGCCTAAGCGTGCAGGGACGGCGTCAAGCTCGTGGGCCAGTCAAGTAGTACTTAGCTGTCTATTTAGAGCTGCCATTGAGCTGTCAAGTGGTGAAGTGGATCGTCCAATTGAACAGTAAAACTGACCGTTGCTTCTTCTTCCTCCTCTCCAAGTCTCATCCACCTACCACAGATCCCCAATTCCTCGTTGTATCTCGGTACTACATCTGATCTATGGAAGATAGGGCCATAGCATAATTCTAGTTAAGGTTGGATATGAATCAGGTGCGTTACAAGATGATCCCAGCGGGAAATTAATTTTGTCCTATGGATGGATCAGAGCAGTATCAGATGTACCGGTGACGAACTTGACCCGAAAACAAAGCAAAATCAGTTAAGAGACCATACATCTTGTGGACGGCCCTGCTGCGCTCCTCAGGCTGGAGCTGGGCGCGCCAATCGCCTCCGGCGGCGGGGTCGGACCCTTGCATGGGCCGCCACTCGGCGTACATGCTGCGGATTGCCGGATTGGCGATGGTTAGGTCTCGGGGGATGTGGAGGTGGAGCATATATGAACGACACGACGGCGAGGACAAGGAGACGCCCAGAGGCGTGCCCTAGGGCGCGTTTGGTAGACTGGATGAGTTTGATGCACAACTGACGCAATGGGAAATAGTCCTCTGCGCGCGTCCTAGTACGTTTCGTTTCATTTCCTTGACTCAGCGAAGAGGAAATGGTCCCAAAAACGCCGCCGGCTACCAACATCTCCAATGTTGCTGCTATTCTTGCTAAGAGCATCTTCAGAGGTGTCTCCCAAACGGCGTTGGATTGAGCGTTTGGAGGACGTGTTTTGTTCGTGCCGCGTTTAGAGGACGTCGCTCCCCAGCTGCGTCCTCCAAACGCCGCCCCCAAATATTAAAATACTTTTTTTTTGTTTATTTTTATTTTTATTTTAATAAAGAGAAGAAATATTCCACAAACTAATACATAATTGGGAATATGGTTTACATGGGAATATGGTTTACATGAAGATATAGTTTGGAACATGGTTTTCCACAAACTAATACATAGTTTGAACCATGGTTGATACAAATATAAAAGATTGCAAAAAAACTAAACCTAACTAGGCCGAACATCGAAGGTTTCGTGTGTTTGGTGCCAAGAAAGAACACTCGAGGGCACACCCAGTCACCCAAGCTGGAAAATCCAGCTGGTGAGGGTGCCCATGTTGGTTCTTCCGAGGAAGAACATCCAGAAACCTTCGTCCATTTTTTCGCTGCGAAGAAACAACACTCTTCAGTCGTCGTCATCCTCGGCGCTGTCGCCGTGGTAGTTCTGGCGGCAACGCGTCTCGTCGAACACCTTGATGCTCACGTCCCTGTCGCCGAAGTAGGAGAACGCGAGTATGAAGCCGGCTTCGAGGCGGTGGTAGCGCGCGAACTTCTCCCAGCCGATGTGGAGTTACATGTTGTCGCGCGCGTCGTAGATCACGTCGACGATCCACCAGCAGCAGTGGCAGCCATCCTCGCGCAGATGCAGCGAGCCCGGGCGCTAGTCGTCGGCGACGAAGTCGGCGAAGTCACCCGGAAGCCTCTGGATGTCGTGTGGGTCGCCCTTGAGGACGACGATGAACTCGAACAGCACGGGCCCTTCCTCGTTCTGCCTGTCCGACGATGAGGACGACGATGGCGTCACATGTGACGGCGAGCGTGCAGCTCTGCTGCGGCCGCGGCCACGACCACGGCCGCAAGCTCGGCCTCCGCCTCTACCAGCCATGGCGTCGACTCTTAAGATGGTGGCGGCTAGGGTTGGGGAGAGAGGTGCTAGGGTTTATGTGTGAGAGGGATGATGAGAGGCGGCCCTTTTTTACAGGCCGGAGGGAGGCGGGGAGCGGTGGCGCTCATTAACGCCGGCACGCAGAGCTAGGCGGCGACGAGACGCTTCGCTGCGCCTCTGCGGGAACTGCACCGTCGCTGCACGCCAATAACTTCCGTCGCGAGGTAGGCGACGGTTAGGTTAAAATTCAATTGTGCCGCTGACGGGTCGGCCCCGCCATTCCCCGCCTCGCTTTCGGTGCGTCCGGCATCCCCGGTGCGTCCGCTATGGGGCGGGGACGGGCTCGGGCGCCGGACACCGTATCGGGGCGCGCCGGACAAAATGCAGCTTTGGGGGACGCGGTTGGGAACGTTTTTTGGTCCGGTGCGCCCCAAATCTCTTTGGGGGACGCTTTGAGGGACGCGACTGGAGACAATTGACAATGAGGTGGAGTGTGTGGCAAGCAAATGTGATGGATGGAGGTGGAGTGTGTGCCGCACTGTCCGGTGGCTCTGCTAGCCTCACCAGCTGCTTACCGCTATGTTTTTGGTTGGCTCAAAGGACGATGTTGCAGGTGCCTAGCTTCTAGTCACCGCGTTGTTGTTTACAGTGATCTCTTCAGGTGCTCTTGATGCTTTGAGAATGGTCATGGTAACCCTTGGCGTCCTCAGTACCACTGAATTCGGCTGAAGCATTGTATTGTATACTGTACAACAATACGTTGAGTCAAGAACTGTCAATCCGTGGGATGATTACACCGAAATTCTCCGTTTTGAAGGCTACTAGAACATTATGAGAACAAGAATTTGATTCAAGAATTTGCTTCAACATCGTTGGGCCCAAAAATATCCTGGGCTCGGAACCTCAACGTGATTTCCCCCCACTATATTCTCAATAATACTGGGCCTCCACTATATTTCACTCCACCACGCCAGTTCCAGTCCAACCCACTGCAGGCATGAGCAGCGACGAGGCCGAGACAACGAGCTCGCCGACGGCGCCGCCGCTGGAGGACGACGACCTGCTCTCCGAGATCCTCCTCCGCCTCCCGCCGCAGCCCTCGTCCCTCCCCCGCGCCTCCGCCGTCTCCAAGCGCTGGCGTAGCCTCGCCTCCGACCCCCGCTTCTGCAGCCGCTTCCGCTCACACCACCGCCGCAACCCTCCCCTCCTCGGCTGCTTCGTCAAATTCTTTGACGACATCCACTTCGCTTCTACCCTGGACGCGCCCAATCGCATCCCGCCATCCCGCTTCTCCGTCCCCATCCACGCCGGTGACAGCTTCCGGCCCCTCGGGTGCCGCCATGGCCTCGCGCTCATCCTCTCGCCCAAGAACCAGCTCCTGGTGTGGGACCCCATCACCGGCGGCCAGCACCGCCTGGGCATTCCTCCAGCGTTCGACGCGGATGACAGCTGGATCAGCGCCGCGGTGCTTCGCCCTGCCGCTGCCGGAGACATCCAGCACTTCCAGGTGGTCTTGGTAGGAAACAGCGACATGCACCGCCGAAAGGCCGTCGCCTCCGTTTACTCATCCGAGACCGGCGTATGGGGTAATCTCATCACAGTACAGCTTCCGCCTGATGATCCTAGTGTTAATCAATACAACCCCGCTGTGATGGCTGGGGATTCCCTTTACTGGTTGATTAGTGGGGAAATCTACGGAATTCTTGAATTCGATTTGGATACGCAGAGCCTATCTTTGATACCTGTGCCAGGGGATGAGATTCACTGGTGGGAAGGTGTTGGCAATATTTCGGTTATCTTGTTAGAAGATGGTGGCCTTGGTTTCCTCATCCTGTCAAAATTCAGCGCCCAATTATGGAAGAGGGAGATGAATTGTGATGGTGTTAATTCATGGCTGCTGGAAAGAACTATTGCACTGGACAAGCTACTTTCCATTAATTCAGAACGGGCGGCATCGCGCCCATTCATCATCGGGTTTGCTGAGAACAATAATGTGGTGTTATTACGGACATTGACTGGCGTATTCACGGTCCAGCTGGAATCATTGCAGTTCAAGAAAGTTTTCGACTACAACGATTGGCATGGCTTTTATCCATTTGAAGTTGTCTATACTGCAGGTATAACTAGACCAAGTTATTTGATATTCTCTTATTATTATTTTTGAATTATATAGTTCATGTCTAAGGTAACCAACACTTTGGATGTTTCATCTATGGGTGTGCCTACTATAAAACAGAATACAATGATTGATAGAAAAATATTTTTGAGGTATACATGCAAATTATTTGTACATTGATGGAACTAAATTTGATTGTCGCCTGTCTCTTGACTTATTCAAGAATTGTATAATATAGCTAGTGTTAGTGCATAACTTGCTGCTTAGATATTTCTCACGAAGAGATACTCAATGGTTGGAAACTGAGGACAGCTATATTAACAAACTTGATTGAACCAATTCACATGTCAATACACGATGGTGTGATATTTACACTGTAACTTTTGACCTTTAGAAGAGTCCTGCTGTATGTGGCATTTCCATTTTGCAGTATACAGGCTACATTTATCTAAATATAAATAGTCCATGATCACTTTTATTTGTAGAATTTATTATTACAAGAATATTTTGTTTTATCCGAGATGGCATGGACATACTTAAGATTAATTTAAGGTGACTTCTCCCTTCAGATCTGCTAATTGTTGTGCATCATTGTTCATTTTATGAGATAAGCGAGTATATTCATATACTATATAATTAAACTGAAGAGAGTATGCACTGTAATATTATTTGTATTTGTATTCAATAGTAGTAGATATGGTTTTGTTATCTATTCTTATTGTCCCACCAAGATTCAATTGGTTTTATATGGAATTACAGCTATGTGTTTATTTTGATATCTCATTTATGCCCCCCTCATATCTATTTGGCTTTTCGTTGGAATCTTATTGGTTCCTTGACTTCTTATGTTTGTAGACAACAGCATTGGTGGTGCGCATGATGGAGCTGAACTTCCAAAAAACATAAAATGATTTGTCAAGATGGACATGCTATTGTGATATATTGATCAAGCAGGTAACTATCTATCGGTGGTAGCAGAATGAAATGTGTTCCTTTCTTTGTATGCTATTTTTCTTTTACCTTTTCTGGATGCTTCAATACATCTGGGTTTTTTTCTGTGCTTATGAGTTCAAGTTTGAGGATCATGTGTTTGATGTTCCCTCAATGCAAAATAATTGATAACTTAAAACTGGTGCGCATTTGGCTTCGAACTTCGATTATTAATATCGACTTGCCACTTCATTTTATTGCTTATTTAGGGAAACACATTTCATATTGTTGCTCATTCAGGATCTTTGTAATACCTAGTTCTCGCTTATTGTTGTACAATTATGTTAAGCTAGGAGGATAAGTTAAATATTTTAGCATATCTCTATTTATGATTAAGTCAGATAACCTCCAGTATAGTTTGTATGATTCAAACTACATGTTGGATGTTTTTATGGTTTATGTGCAGTCTGATTTTCTTCCATTTTGGTCACTATGAATATTTAATAATTTATACAGAACACATGATAAGGTTGGTATGACTGAAACATCGCTTTCTTCATAAGTATGTGCTAGTGTTTTGTTTTTACAGTGGAGAGTAAAAAACAATGATTGCGACCTTTACTTCAGGCTTGACAACATGAATTTGATTTGCTAGTGACTATATATCTCGTACATTTCTGCTCTGTTACTCCATGAGCCCCTTATACTTCCATAATAATAAAGAAAAATTCAACATATTTGATAAACTAGGTTGTTCCAGTGAGTTATTTGAACCACTTTTAACCTCTACTGAAACTAGAGTTAGCCAAAAACTTGAGAATGTGCTACCATTGGAGTTGGAAGGTTTGCCACTACAGATTTACTGTCTTCATGTTGCCTTTCCCTGTTTCTAATGCTAGTTTTTTTTCCATTAATGCTTAGATGACAAAGCTTTTGACCTTTCGGCACAATCTTGATAATTTGAAGCTAATATTTATCGGTTGAATCATACAAAAATTCTGAGGTGTTTAACATACTTTCCATGAATGAATATTAGGAATCGGTTTGACTGATGGCATCTTTTGCTCCGCAGGTATATAGTTAACTTCCGGTGGCTGAGATGCAGAAATGGATTATTTTCTGTATGTTCTTCCATTTCATTCTGTATGCTGCATGGAACCTGTGAAATTGACCCTTTCTATATCATCCCCTGGTCAAAGATGAAGTGATCTCGTAGGAATTAGCATGCCCTGGTGGACCTTGAAGTGTGAACTCATCTGAAGTAGCTAATTTGTGTATGTTATCTGGTTTCAGTAGACATTATTCCAACTGGCATGAAGAGAGACTAAACTTGCTTCTATTAATTCCATATTGTTGGCCCTCTCAGTTAACCACGTGGTTCATTTCCTTTTATGCCTTCCAAGCAAGCATGTTTTTTTTTTTTTTGTGAAAATGGAACCGATTGGTGCATATAGATAGACTCGAATGCAATCACTAGGGAGAAACTACCCAGCGTCGATCATGGTAGTGGTGGATTTTTTTTCGATAAAGGGAATATATTAATATCAAGAAGATACCAATTACACCCATCTCTGCAACAACGCACCACCCTAATAGCACTACGGATGCACACAACCAAAAAAAAGGAAAAGAAAACTAAGAAACAAAAGTCCCGCTACAGCTACAGTATCTCGGGCCTAACAACAGCAATACATCCACCGCCAAGACAACACCTGAATTACAGACTCTCCAAAAAATGACGCCTCCAAGAAGGGAATAGTGCTCAAACACCATCGTCGTCCGATCAAAGATCTTAGGTTTTCACCTTGAAAATACTCCCCGCTCTCAAAACAATGCCTCCACCAAAGCCATTGTCAGGCACAACCAGTTAAGGCCAGACCTTGGGTTTTCACCCTGAAAGGTAGGACTCTGCACTTCACCTGTGTTGTCGCCCCCACTTTCATACCACTGCTGTGAAGCCGGAACACCAAGCAAGTCTCTCAACAACGCGGAGACTTGAACCTCCCTTAGCTAGTCCTCCCCTCCGGCCTTCATGAAATTCTCTTCTTCCGACTTTCATCATGGATTCATAGTCACTTGATGTCAACACAGAAAAAGAGCTTCGCGCCGCTCCCTCCAGAACCAATCGGTCGGAATAAAAGCATGGGTGCGCACGACCGAATACCTCCGATCCAGCAAACTCCAAGCAAAGCACTGTTACATTCGCCAGCGGAGCCATCCGGAACTCAACCCACCGGCCAGATCACGAGTCCAGGCCTCCGGTAGGTCCTCCTCTTCACACAAGAGAGGCCCTAGGACCGCCGTCTTTATACAGGTCGGACCCCCACGTCGGCGACCATCCTGGGCTGGCCAATCCAACCCTCCACCGGCGACACCATCGCCGGCTTCCATGCCCCTCCATCTCGCCGCCGGATCGCGGTGATAGATCAAAAGATCCACCACCACCAACCGCAGGCCGACCCTCTCCAGCGTAGAAGAGAGCCACCTCCTCCGTCGAACCCAAGGCTGCTGCCCCGGGCGCCCTCGTGACGCGGAAGAAGCCCGAGATCGCCTCCACGCACCGACGAGTGGCGGGGGGAGGGCATGGCGCACACCGAGGGCCTGGCCGCCGCCCACCACCAGCCCTGCCGGTGTGCTGCGAGTGGAAGCCTATGGGAGGGGGGACCACGGCGCAAGAGCCGCCGCCGCGTGCGTCGAGGAGGGGAGAGCCCGTCCGCCGTCCCCCACGTCAGCGAGGAAAGGCCCCGCCGCCGCCACGCCCCGAGGGTCTTTGCCCCGGCGGCGCTACCGGCGGCGGCGGTTAGTGGTGGATTCTTAACTCTCTAGGAATATTTTCTTTGTAAAAGTGGATCGTTCGTAAGTTAGTGTTAGTCATTGTCTTGCAAACTTCGCAAGAGCAGAAGCTCAATCTGATATGTGGTTAGGTTCTAGACCGGAGTGTGTAACACATGCCCTTGAGCTTGACCTCCCACTAGTAGAAAAAAGGTCTTTCATCCCAACCCATTAGTCCCCAAATATTTTGACCCGGGACTAATGGGGTCTTTAGTCCCGGTTCTGTTGGTGAACCGAGAATAATGCTCCGGTCCGGTTCTAAAGGGCTATGGTGGGCTGCGGCTGGCGCAGGCCTCTTTAGTCCCGGTTGGTGTTACCAACCGGGACTAAAGGGTTCCCTTTAGTCTCGGTTGGTAACACCAACCGGGACTAAAGGTTTTTTCTGGTTTTTACTCCCCACGCACCCTTCACCCCCCCCCCCCATGGATCGCCTTTTTAACTTTGTAAAATAGAAAAGAAAATTCAAAAAATAAAATCATTTGAGATTCCTTTATGTTACGCAACCTACTAGGAAAAATTAAGAAATTCGAAATTTCACTTTTTTTGCAAAAAAAGTTTGAAAAATGGTAAAACCGCATTAACTTTTGCATACGACGTCGGAAAAAAATGAAGGAATTCATAGCATAGAAAACAAAAAAATTCCTACCGCGAGAACGCAATCCAAGCCAAGATGCAATCTAGAAGACGGGAGCAACGAGGGGATGAACGAGACTAACCCTTGAAGATTTCCAAAGCCTACAAGAGGAGGCTCTCGTTGCTCGCGGTAGACGATCACTTGCCGCTTTCAAAAGCGCGTAGAAGATCTTGACGGTGCCACAATCGGGCAACACCTCCGTACTCGGTCACACGTTCGGTGTTGATGAAGACGACGTCCTTCTCCCCATTCCAGCGGGCAGCGGAAGTAGTAGATCCTCCACGGAATCCCGGCAGCACGACGGCGTGGTGGCGGTGGTGGTGGAGAACTCCGGCAGGGCTTCGCCTATGCGCTGCGGGAGTAGTATGTGGAGGAGGGGCGCTAGGGTTTGGGGAGAGAGAGGGGGTAGGGTGCCGGCCATGGGCAGCCCTAGGTGGTGCGGCCAAGAGTGGCTGCCCCCTCCCTCTTCTCGTCATTATATAGGTGGAAATCCCCAAGAGTTGTAGTCCAAGTTTTCGAATAAGACCCCAACAACAAAAACCTCCCATAGGTGGGAAACCTACTCAAGGAGGGAGTCCTACCCAAGGTGGGACTCCCACCTTTCCTTTAGGTGGGGTGGCCGGCCACCTATGGTGGAGTCCACCTGGGACTCCACCCTTTAGGGTTTGGCTGGTCATGCAAGGTGGAGTCACTCCGGGACTCCACTTTCCATGGTGATTTCTTCCGGACTTTTCTAGAACTTTCTAGAACCTGCCATAAATGCACCGGATCAGTTCCAAACTTGGAATATGACTTCCTATATATGAATCTTATTCTCCGGACCATTCCGGACCTCCTCGTGATGTCCTGGATCCCATCCGAGACTCCGAACAAAACTTCGAACTCCATTCCTTATTCCATATCTACTTAAACGACATTAAACCTTAAGTGTCCCTACGGTTCGCGAACTATGTAGACATGGTTGAGACCTCTCTCCGACCAATAACCAATAGTGAGATCTGGAGATCCATAATGGCTCCCATATATTCAACGATGACTTAGTGATCGAATGAACCATTCACATACGATACCAATTCCCTTTGTCACGCGATATTTTACTTGTCCGAGGTTTGATCATCGGTATCTCTATACCTTGTTCAACCTCGTCTCCTGACAAGTACTCTTTACTCGTACCGTGGTATGTGGTCTCTTATGAACCATTCATATGCTTGCAAGCTATTTAGACGACATTCCACCGAGAGGGCCCGGAGTATATCTATCCGTCATCGGGATGGACAAATCCCACTGTTGATCCATATACCTCAACTCATACTTTCCGGATACTTAATCCCACCTTTATAACCACCCATTTACGCAGTGGCGTTTGATGTAATCAAAGTACCTTTCCGGTATAAGTGATTTACATGATCTCATGGTCGAAAGGACTAGGTAACTATGTATCGAAAAACTTATAGCAAATAACTTAATGACGTGATCTTATGCTACACTTAATTGGGTGTGTCCATTATATCATTCATTAATGACATAACCTTGTTATTAATAACATCCAATGTTCATGATCACGAAACCATGACCATCTATTAATCAACAAGCTAGTTATACAAGAGGCTTACTAGGGACTCCTTGTTGTTTACATAACACACATGTATCAATGTTTCGGTTAATAAAATTTATAGCATGGTATGTGAACATTATCATAAACACAAAGATATATAATAACCATTTATTATTGCCTCTTGGGCATATCTCCAACAGTCTCCCACTTGCACTAGAGTCAATAATCTAGTTTACATTTTAAATATACAACAATCTTGGCCTTCCGGTGCTTTATCATGTTTTGCTGATGGGAGAGGTTTTAGTCAACGGATCTGACATGCTCAGAAACGTATGTATTTTGCAATTCATTTGCGTCTCAACGCATCACTCATTTTCAAATGAGTCGGCATTAAATATGTTTGGTCTTCTCGGTGGAACCTTAATCCCGCGGTCCGAAATATGTCACTAATATTGTCACACACAATATAGCTTCAAAGTTCCGACACTATCGGAACTACACCAAGTTCTCAAAGAACCTCTTGACTTAACATCCTCGGTCATTGTCAAAACAATGACATACTTCGCTTCCGTTTGTAGAATCCGTCACAATATTTAGAACTCTTCTAAATCTAGCATAGACAACTTCTAGCTCATTGTGCTACCTTTTAAACAACATTTAGTCTAATTTGAGATTGAAATTTTATTTTTATATGTGACAAAACAAATATTGGTGCAACACCTTACAACGTTTTGTTTGTCATTTCTCCATACAAAACTATATATATATATATATATATATCCTTGGTTCTTCTTAAGTACTCAAGAAAATATTCTTACTGTTTTTCAATGATCATCACATGAATCATTCTGGTACATGCTCATAACACTTTTAGAGCACAGGACATCTGATTGTGTACATATTATTCGTGATCTATAATCACTCATGTGTTTTTACTCATTGAGTGTCAGATACACTCAAGTCTTGTTTAAACCTTCACATGACAAGAATATTTTCTTAATATTTCTATATTGAACTACTTCAATATCCATTCTATGTACTTTGACTTAAACTTATTTATGTGTTTCAATCTATCTTCATAGATCTTGACAATAAATTTGTTTCAGTCCATATCCTTTCATTGAAGTTAATTTCTCAATGAAAACTTTTAATCAAGTATATAATTACATTATTTATAACCAATTATATGTCATCTACATAAGTATTATAAATATGTCTCAGCGCTCCCACTTAATTTCTTGCAAATGCAAGCATCTTCATCGTTTCTGATGAAATCAAAAACTCTTTGACTATTTCATCCGGTGAAGATTCCAACACCGCGATACTCACTTCATCCAATTGAAGTTTGTATACCTATCTAGTATTCCACGGACCAACAAAAACTCTTGGTTGTATTTTGTATACACCTTTAATACACACTTCTGATAAGTAATGTATTTTGCCATCCTACTAGCATATCTCATAAAAGAAATATGTAGTGATTACTAGAATAATCCACATAGACTATAAGCATTGCTACAGAAGATCTAATCTTATCGTAGTCAACTCTTTGAACTTTGTCGTAAACAATTTTTCGACAAGTCGAACTTCTTCAAGGATATTTCATCCAAGTCCATCAATTTTATAGATCCATTTACTTTCAAAAAGTATTTATCTATCTTAGATTTCATGGCGTATAGCCATTTTAACTGGAGTCGGGGCCCATCATAACTTCTTTGTTTGTAGTTGGTTTATCATTGTTCAAAATCAATCCTTTGTCCACAAATCATTTATTTGATCACAAAGTAAACCATACCTACAAGGTTCAATATGTACTTCGATCTCTATGGTTAAAACACTTTGTAGTCATGGGAGCCATGATCATCGTGGCCGCTTCCGGAACCAATTCCGATGCTGCGCTACTCTGATCATTATGCTCAGGTTCATAAACCTTATCAAATTTTATTGTCCTCCCACTCAAATACTTCGCTATAAACAATTTCTTGGAAATAAATAAGAAACATCGATAAACACTTTTGTTTTTGCATCCATAGTGAAAAAAATTCCCAATCAATACTTTGGGATAACCAACAAAGACATTCATCCGATTTTGGTTGTAAACTCTTAGACCAAAATTTAAAGAAAGGACTATTAGGGTTTATACCCATGCCATAACTCGTATGGTGTCATTTCAACGGATCATGATGATGCTCTATTTAATGTAAAAGCGGTAGTTACTAAAGCATAATCCACAAAAATATAACGGCATTCAATATTTTATCTCATCATTGACCCAACATGGTTTGGATACATCTCTCGGATACTATATCATCACTATGATACTCCAAGAAATGTGAGTTGTAGAACAATTTCATAACTCTCTTAGATGTTCGCTAAAAAATCGTAATTCAAATATTTTCCCAATGATCCAATCATAGATATTTGACTTTTCTATTACGATGATTTCCACTTCATGCTGAAATTTATTTGAATCCATTCAAATGTTTCACACTTCTTCCTTATCGAATATATCCTTATATATATACTCAATTCATTGTTGGAAGTTTACATGAAGTAGAAGAATCTCCCGCACACAACTATGCCTAGTGAACCACATACATCATCATATATGTTTCCACTAAGTTAGTTGCCCATTCAACTCTTGGCCTATGAACGGTATTTTAGTCATTCTCTTTAGAAAAGATTTGCAAGCGCCAGACGATTCAAAAATCGAATGACTCCAAAAATCCATTTACATGGAGTTCCTTCATGCGTTCCTTTCTAACATGACCTAAATGGCGGTTCCACAAATAAGTGGAATTCAAATCATTTGCCTTATGGCATTTTAGCGTCAGTATTATGTATGTGTGATTCACCATTAAGATTTATAATAACTTATCCATCGTATATGGAGTAATGTCATAATTTGAACAACTCATTGTTTTTATTTGACCAGAGCAAAATAACAATTATTAAGTTCTTTATTATAAATTCTAAGGGCTAGGTAGAATGCCAATGACAAACATAATAACACTTTATTATGTTCCAGACGTGCATTATTACCATATTCCTTATCAGTCACTTAGACCATTGTATTCTTGTATTGCGTTGTTTTGTATGACACTTCATACCAACCAATATGGTACACATACCTAAGAATTTCATTGTGTGACCAAACTAGGAATACAACCATAACATGTATATCATTTATATACACCTGAGCTGGACTTTCTAGTCTTTTATTTTCTTTCTGCCAAAATATCTTTTGTAGTTTCTTTTAGCTTTCCTCATTATTCAGAAAAACACTTCAACATCATTAACTTCTAGGTTTGTTGGTCAAATACCAATAACCTTGAGGTTCTTACTTAGAAGTTGATCATCATATGACAAGTGTTCCGGATTTCACTATTAGTAACTTTGTAATATGATGAACAATTTCACTCATAATTTTATCCATCATATCATGACGACTTTCCGAGACCATGTCTGTACATGCTAGGCTCGTAAAGTTTTAACCTTAGTATTCGCATTTGCAAATCTGGCTTGCATCCGTTGTATGCACACGTAGAATCTATCACACCCGATCAACACGTGATGCTTCGAAACGACGAGTCTTAGCAACGGTGCATACTAAGGACGATCACTTCATGGATATGCGAATATTGTTAGTGCCCCAATAGTTGGAGGATTGTGACGTCTGGCGTCTTCAACCTTCATACATTCCCATAAAACTTATGAGTTTATGTAGTCTCACTAGATTATATTCTATCATCTTGCAATAAGGTCTTAGATATCACATATATCTCATACCTTGCTTATTTCTGAAAACTAAATTTTCAGCTCCTTACTTTTTCAAACAGATTTGAACTTCAAGTTTCATGGAGACAAGATAACTTTAGGTACTAATTGAAACCACAACTATTTGAATCAACAATGTGAGGTTTACTAAAAGTTCGCAATAGGATTTAATCATTTCTTGATTCTTTAACAATACGGTACTAGTCCGTAAAGTTTCTTGTCAGACTTAACATTATTTCTATCTCAATTACAAGACTAGCGCATGGTAGAAAACGGATGCCAATACTACAAAATTAATTCAAAATACTACTCAGACTATGTTTATGATAATTAGTTCATTTAATCTAATTACTAATGAACTCCCACTTAATACAACATCCCTCATAGTTGTTAAGTGGTACACGATCCAAATCCACTACACCAAAACCGATCATCACGTGAGATGATGTAGCTTCAATAGTGAACGTCAACATGTTGATCATATCATCCATATGACTCGTGTTCAACCTTTCGGTTTCCGTTGTCCCGAGGCCATGTCTGTACATGCTAGGCTCGTCAAGCAAACCCAAGTATTCCGCGTGTGCAACATGGCTTACACCCGTTGTATGTGAACATTGAGTCTATCACATCCGATCACACTACTGCAGAATAGGCTATCAGTGACAGGCTCAAAAGGCCCATTAGTGACAGGCAAAGCATCTGTCACTGATGACTAGTCACTGGTATGAGGTTACTAGTGACATGCAAAATGCCTGTCACTAGTGTAAGTATAGTAGTGACATGCAAAAAAGATGCATGTCACTGGTTGCGATCGTCGGCAATAAAAAAAATTAAATGCACTTTCCACAAATATTTCAAATAGAACAATAGGAGGTTACAAAAAATGCATTTTCCACGAATATTTTAGATAGCACAATAAGATGTACTAATGATACATTCACATCACCCAATATGACATAATATTTGCGCAACTAACACAATGTAAAAGTTTAAGCTCCAAAGAACAACACCACCACGGTACATGTATTATGGTCATATGCATAGCTGCAAGTTCTTTTCACTCTTCTACATTTCCATCATTCTGTTGAGGTGCAAATTCTGTCGTTACTTCTTACTTCTATGGATCTGAATGACGCAGGACACTGATAACGTGCTTAGCCTGATACAAACAAGGAAATGAGCATATAACAGTGAGCAATGGTACCACGTGGATAAGCACTTGTTGGAGAAATAAAGAGATTTTAAATATAAATCAAATGGTGGCATAAATATCAGCTTTTGCTATTATTTGTCCCTAAATTCAGAAGAGTAGAATTAGCAACGAGAAGGTAAACCATGCTGGGGAGAACCATGATGAGGTTCTTTACAGGAGAATGGTGAACACAACATGCTTGTACGTAGAGTAATTATATGCCTTGTCATATTTCAGTACATGAATCAGTAGAAATATAGAATGCTTTATTTTTTCCTATTATTTATTTTTACACTTCGTATTTTCATGGCAAAAAAGATCCCTGCGGTTCCTAATGAGGAAAATTGCATCAGTGTGGACGCTGTAGTAGTAGGGCATGCAGTATGCAGTGAGGACCAGGACTTTTGGCAACAAATGTTATTGAATATTAATTAGTGAGGGTGGAGAATATTCATATCCTCTAGCCAAGCATAGACCTTCTCTTGCATATTAATAGTTTACACCAAATCTTCTTCATCTCCTACCATGTCATTTAAGCTAGCAGTGGAGGAATCAGTCCTATCGTTTCCTAGCCCAATAAGCATTTTATTCCACCGTATCCTTTGTATTGGCTACCGCTTGGAGATGGAACGCAGTACTGCTGCTACTGCATCATCGCAAGGCTACTCCCCATGTCCTAGTAGTCTCTCTATCTCTCTCGCAATAATCTGAACCCTTCCAGGTAACAACTAACTTGACTACATACTCATGTCTCAGGTTATATTGTTTTGGAGTAAAAGAGAGTTAATTCAAAGTGCAGACTAGCAATTGGTAATATCAAGATTGCATTATGCTACTGTGCTAAAAAAAAAATTCATATCTCAGAACCATATACAGTCACGAGGATTTAATACATTATGCTACCGTGCAAACATAATTTCTCACTACATAATTTTCACTTTTGGTACAAATATAAATTTAGAAATAGTATTGCTCATTTCCATGTTATGTGTAGTACTAATTGTCCTAGGTAAAGATTGTAGTTGTCTTCGTTGGTGATAAAGATAAAAAGAAACCAAACGATAGTAAAGTATTTCAGATACCTTCAGGTGTAGTCCGGCTTGCAGGAGCTGTGGACGACGTCGGACAGAAGGTGCAGGGCAGCAGCATCCTTGCTTCAGGCATCGACGTCCTACTGAAAAGAAAATGTGTGTTTAACCTGAAGTTGATGCGCGAAATAACAAAGGGCAGCGTCAGTTCTTTGTATTCCAACAGGTGCGTTGCTCCTAACCCTACAAAGAATGAACATTCGGCAAAAAAAAATGTCCCTATGAAGATGGCATGTCCGAGGCACAGGTGCACTGATCTGATGGGGGACAAACTGTTCCCTGAGATGAACACATGAACGTTTCTATCTTCAGCTGATCCGGTACACACAAAAACAAAAGGGAAAAACATATCGGTAATTTAGGCGTGATGAGAAGTTGATAGATTCCTAGATCGAGATGTGGCTACAGACTTGGAAAATCTATGGTGAAAATCGAGGTAGAAACTGGCAGAACTATCCGCTGAAAACCACCGTAGCATGTCCTGCAGCAAAAAAGGAAGGATCAAGAGAAACTCACGGCACCACCGCTCACAACGGTAAACGACGACACAGCGAGACGTGAACATGGTTGGTTACCTTACACAAAGATCGCCGGAGTTCGTCTCCAATTGAACCGACCTAAATTTCTTTCGCCGCGGAGGATTTGTAGCGGGAGGTGTAGATGCGGCGGAGGATCAGCGGAGAGCCCCGCCCTGCGAGGTGGCGCATTCCAATCTGCGGGGATTGACGGAAACTGCGGTTTGAAGCACAGGGATTCGATGGAGATTGAGACCACGGGTTGTAGGTAATGGGACGCGCTGCTCTCTCGTGCGAGTACCCCGGAAACTACCTAGTTCGATCGCTACAAAGTGGGGTTGGTTAGATTGAACATGCCACTTCACACTTGTCATCAGATCGCATCGTGCGGCCAAAAACTGTAACCTTGATGTAAACCAGAATAAGATTAGGGCATGTACATTGGTTTAGACAGATGCTGTCTGTAATATTACTCCATGTCATCTATAGACAATGATATAGACAGTGTATACAATAGTCTGTCTGTAAGTTATCTATTTTTAGTCATAGCTATATGTGAGTATAAATTATAGACACCCTTCATACAACAGCAAAAATGGTGTCTGTAAGCTGTCTGTAAGAAGCCTACAGACTGTCTGTAACTTTACAGACAGCCTCCTTCTCTCTCCTCATTCTCTTCCCTCCACATCACCAAAATCAGCTCTAACCACCTCTTACAGATAGCTGAGTCATCACCATTGTACATGCCCTTATTGCGTTTCACAAGAACGGACGGTGCAAAAACACCAGCTTTGCGGGAATCTAGTTTTAATTTCTTAGACGGTTATCTGAATGGGTTGCTAAAACTATGTATCCAAACAAGACGTTCGACTCGTCCTCCGGTCTGGACCAAGTTCAGAAACGTGGCGCGTGGTGGTCAGCCGGTAGAGCTGGGCCTTCGATCTGGTCAGATGGTTGGGCAAAAAATTGTTCGTTTAGTGACACGCAATTATAGGTGCCGGTCACTAATATATTTTCTCTTTCAGCTGAATTTCACAAAAAACTGCTAGCGACAGTCTTTTATATGTGCCCGTCACTAGTGTTTGTACTTGTGACGGGCTTATACGAGCCTGTCACTAGTGTTTGTACTAGTGACAAGCATAATTTTGCCTGTCACTAAACGCTTGGCGGCTATAAGCATTTCTGCAGTAGTGTCATCAGGAGATGCTTCGAAACGACGAACTGTGCAACGGTGCATACGAGGGGAGAACACTTTATTATCTGATATTAATGTGAGGGATCATCTTATAATGCTACCATCGCGTTCTAAGAAAAATAAGATGCATAAAGGATTAACATCACATGCAATTCATATGTGATATGATATGGCCCTCTAGTCTTTGCGCCTTCGATCTTCGTCTCCAAAGCACGGACATGATCTCCATCATCAACGGGCATGATCTCCATCATCGTCGGCGTAGCGTCAAGGTCCATGGCGCGGTCTTCATGGTTGTTCACCTCATGTAGCAACTATTACAACTACTTTGAAATACTACTCAACATGAAATTTAAAGACAACCATAAGGCTCCTCCCGGTTGCCACAATACAATAATGATCATCTCATACATATTCATCATCACATCATGGCCATATCACATCACCAAAACCTGCAAAAACAAGTTAGACGTCTCTAATTTGGTTTGCATATTTTACGTGGTTTAGGGTTTTCGAATAAGATCCAATCTACCTACGAACATGAACCACAACGGTGATACTAGTGTTGTCAATAGAAAGAGTAAATTGAATCTTCACTATGGTGAGAGAGACAGACACCCGCAAAGCCACTTATGCAATACAAGTTGCATGTCGAACGTGGAGCAAGTCTCATGAACGCGGTCATGTAAATTTAGCCCGAGCCGCTTCATCCCACCATGCCACAAAGATGCAAAGTACTCGAACTAAAGACAACAAAGCATCAACGCCCACAAAACAATTGTGTTCTACTCGTGCAACCATCTATGCATAGACACGGCTCTGATACCACTGAAGGGATTCGTAGCATAGAAAAGAAAAAAATTCCTACCGTGAGAACGCAATCCAAGCCAAGATGCAATCTAGAAGACGGGAGCAACGAGGGGATGAACGAGACTAACCCTTGAAGATTTCCAAAGCCTACAAGAGGAGGCTCTCGTTGCTGCGGTAGACGATCACTTGCCGCTTTCAAAAGCGCGTAGAAGATCTTGACGGTGCCACAATCGGGCAGCACCTCCGTACCCGGTCACACGTTCGGTGTTGATGAAGACGACGTCCTTCTCCCCGTTCCAGCGGGCAGCGGAAGTAGTAGATCCTCCTCGGAATCCCGGCAGCGCGACGGCGTGGTGGCGGTGGTGGTGGAGAACTCCGGCAGAGCTTCGCCTATGCGCTGCGGGAGTAGTATGTGGAGGAGGGGCGCTAGGGTTTGGGGAGAGAGAGGGGGTAGGGCGCCGGCCATGGGCAGCCCTAGGTGGTGCGGCCAAGAGTGGCTGCCCCTCTCCCTCTTCTCCTCATTATATAGGTGGAAATCCCCAAGAGTTGTAGTCCAAGTCTTCGAATAAGATCCCAACAACAAAAACCTCCCATAGATGGGAAACCTACTCAAGGAGGGAGTCCTACCCAAGGTAAGACTCCCACCTTTCCTTTAGGTGGGGTGGCCGGCCACCTATGGTGGAGTCCACCTGGGACTCCACCCTTTAGGGTTTGGCTGGTCATGCAAGGTGGAGTCCCTCCGGGACTCCACTTTTCATGGTGATTTCTTTCAGACTTTTCTAGAACTTTCTAGAACCTGCCATAAATGTACCGGATCATTTCCAAACTTGGAATATGACTTCCTATATATGAATCTTATTCTCCGGACCATTCCGGACCTCCTCGTGATGTCCTGGATCCCATCCGAGACTCCGAACAAAACTTCGAACTCCATTCCTTATTCCATATCTACTTAAACGATATCAAACCTTAAGTGTGTCACCCTACGGTTCGCGAACTATGTAGATATGGTTCAGACCTCTCTCCGACCAATAACCAATAGCGGGATCTGGAGATCCATAATGGCTCCCACATATTCAACGATGACTTAGTGATCGAATGAACCATTCACATACGATACCAATTCCCTTTGTCACGCGATATTTTACTTGTCCGAGGTTTGATCATCGGTATCTCTATACCTTGTTCAACCTCGTCTCCTGACAAGTAGTCTTTACTCGTACTGTGGTATGTGGTCTCTTATGAACCATTCATATGCTTGCAAGCTATTTAGACGACATTCCACCGAGAGGGCCCAGAGTATATCTATCCGTCATCGGGATGGACAAATCCCACTGTTGATCCATATGGCTCAACTCATACTTTCCGGATACTTAATCCCACCTTTATAACTACCCATTTACGCAGTGGCGTTTGATGTAATCAAAGTACCTTTCTGGTATAAGTGATTTACATGATCTCATGGTCGAAAGGACTAGGTAACTATGTATCGAAAAGCTTATAGAAAATAACTTAATGACGTGATCTTATGCTACGGTTAATTGGGTGTGTCCATTATATCATTCATTAATGACATAACCTTGTTATTAATAACATCCAATGTTCATGATCACGAAACCATGACCATCTATTAATCAACAAGCTAGTTATACAAGAGGCTTACTAGGGACTCCTTGTTGTTTACATAACACACATGTATCAATGTTTCGGTTAATACAATTTATAGCATGGTATGTGAACATTATCATAAACACAAAGATATATAATAACCATTTATTATTGCCTCTTGGGCATATCTCCAACAGTCTCCCACTTGCACTAGAGTCAATAATCTAGTTTACATTTGTAAATATACATCATCTTGGCCTTCCGGTGCTTTATCATGTTTTGCTGATGGGAGAGGTTTTAGTCAACGGATCTGACATGCTCAGAAACGTATGTATTTTTCAATTCATTTGCGTCTCAACGCATCACTCATTTTCAAATGAGTCGGCATTAAATATGTTCGACCTCCTCCCGGACCGTGGACGCCATGCTCGACTTCTTGCCCGACGACGACCGCCTGCGCTTCTGGTGGTCGGTCCTGGACCACAGCGGCGGCCTCCTCCTCTGCGACATGACCGTCGAGCTCTGCGTCTGCAACCCGGCGACGCGGCAGTGGACGCTCATCCCTCGCCTACAGCGGCAGCGGGAGGGCAAGAGCGGTGTGTACCTCGCGTTCGATCCGGCGGCGTCGCCGCACTACGAGTTGATAGTGGTCCCCGCCGCGCCCCCGGGGATGGACAAGCCGCCATTCGTGGATGATGACACGAGCCGACGGTTGCTGGAATCGGAATGGCCACCGACTCCATGGACGCTGGACATTTTCTCGTCGAGGACTGGTCAGTGGGAGGAGAGGGCTTTCTCCCGGCAAGGCGAGCCAGCGGGAACTGTTCGGGGCTTGCTCCTGCATCAAGCCGACCCGATCTGTTGGGGTTGCCAGCGCTATGGGGTCTTTAGCCGAGGAACACTCTATGTGCACTGCCTAGGTTCTTTTGTTTTGAGGTACGTGCTTGCGAGCTTATCGATCCTCTCACACCATTTATTTTGCACTCTCATATACACGAAAGATTGAGCTGTATTAATTTAGTATAATGTTCGTATTACAATCTCTTATTTTGTTTTGTTACTATAATTAACTGTAAGTGAAAAATAAGATGATTAGTTTAAGCAAATACCATATGACTCATATCATGTGAGTAAATTTTTTCCAGGCTTTCATTATCAAACGGTACATACCAAGTGATTAGTGAGCCAAAATATAATGAGAGCACCAGGTACATAAAGCCATATCTAGGGAGATCACAAAATATGGTGTACTTTGGAGTAGTCGAAGTGCCCGAGCGACTACGGATTTGGATCCTCGACCAATCAAGTGGACGAATGGAGTGGATACTGAAGTATCAAGATGACCTTGTACCCTTAGCCCAACACCTAATGAAATATGATCGATATGATCGCCCAATGGATGCACCTTGGATGGTACATGATGTGTCTGATGCTAAGGAAGATGTTTCCGCTCAAACTATAACGAAAAAGAGATCGGGGTGGGATTCTGATGATGATGGTTTTTTTACAATAAAACGTGGTCCTATGGTCTACTACAAACACTTTGATATTCTTGGATTCCACCCTTACAAGGAAGTTGTTTATTTGACTGATGTCTTCGGTGTGGTGGCTTATCATTTGACTAACTCAAAGGTTCAATACCTGGGGAACTCACGTCCAAGAAGTTACTACCAGGCCCACACAAATAACATAGATGAGTCATTTGTGTATACTCCGTGTTTGCTAGGTGAGCTTAACGAGGAAAATACTGATGAAAGCTCGTCTTAAAGATTAGCATTGATGAAGCACAACGTATGATTTTTTTGTTTTGTTTTCTGAACTATTTGAATTGTTCTTTAATATATGTATATCCATTTTTTACAAACTATATTGGATTAGTGGCATGATGAGTGTTCAGTTGACGATGTGGAGATAGTTTTACCAACAAGGTAACACATGAACTATGAGACGTGCTATAAGTAGTATGGCTCTATTGCCTGAAAGCAAAGTGTTCGTTACCTATTTGGAGCGGCGAGTCAAAGGCTACTATCGAATAAGTTGCAAGTCCTATAATGGCTACATCCATTGTACAGTCTCGCTAACATACAAATTACTGACCACATAAATTATTTTGTCATCATACATATTATTATGACTTTGTGTATTTTTAGTGTGTGCGTTTTTAAAAAAACTACATCAAGATTGGCATTGAAGATTGTCTTCTTAATCTTCACCAAGATTGTTCGGTGAAGACTTACCAGAAATGCAGATTGTCCTCTTACTCTACATTGAGATTGACATTGAAAATTGAGCAGACAAAATGAGGAAAATTGCAGAATACTGGGTAGGGAATTTATCATGACCAACACCAATCGACACATATTGAAAAAATCTACAGGCTGAAAACAATCCTCAATTTTAGCTTTAGTGATTTGAAAGTTATCATATTTCTAGTTAATTTCTATAATCTTTTACATAGCAGTTAACAAGAAATATCACCGGGTTGTATTGCTCGTGGAACACGGCGCATGTGAGGCTTGCTACTCGTTGGTGTAGGAAGCTTCAGACCATCCAAACCATAGTTGTCATATAGAAGTTATATAGTGTAGGAATCTACCTTCCAGCCCTCAAATGAATAGGAATTAAATTAGGAAGAAAGTATAGGAAGGAGGAGCTCAGGCAAGAAGGTGCAACCAGAAGCACTTCGCCTTTCGATTCCACTGGTACCACATAGTAAATACACCTACAAAAGTCGAACTTGATCAGTAATCGCGAAGATTCCAAAGAGAATTATGAACACCCCACTATTCTTGGTGAGTTTAATACTACCAAACGTATTATAGCCGAGAACCAATGTACCCGTTACAAGGGGGATGCTAAACTGACGGTTCATCGAAGGCCAGGGTGAATGAAGAGTCACCAGCATGAAAATGGGTAGCAATCGCTGCAGAGGCCGGGGCTTTCAAACCATTCATTTATAGCAAAAATGATATGATGCACCCACCCTCATGTGCTTCTGAGTTTAGCTTCTGAAGAAAGAAAGCCTCACTTATTTGTGGCAACAATTTGGCTGTGTTGCTTAGGACATGTACCTTACACTTTGAAGATGTGCTGAGAGCTGGTGGCTTATCATGCACCTTACTCATGATTTAGCGTGAGTAGCGCATTGGCCATGTAATTTGTTTGTCGCATCTGCCGAGTTGTTTGCCTCAAGTTTGACCGCAAGGATGTACACAAGCACCAACGGTTATGTTTTTCTAGGTGTTTTATTCTGCAATAATCCGGACTGCTTGAAAATGAGAAAGTGTGGTAGATCACATACATTTTAGTGATAAAAAATGAGAAAGTACTGAGAGGACTCTGAGAAATCACCATATGGCAGCGTGTCCATTTGGAGGTGAGTATCGCAAACTCAAAACTAATCCCAGTTACATATGCACGTATGTACAAAACTTATTTTAAAAAGTTTAATTTTTTTTCATGTATATGGATAGGTTCTATGTGCATACGTAAAGTTTGATGTAAAACTGACATTTTTTGGCCTTGTGTAGAAGGACAAAAAAAAATCTCGATAAATGGATTATTTTAGCACCAAAATTTTTCTTTTTAGACAAGACACAGAACATTTTGATTTTTGCTGAAACAACTTTATGAGCATGTTATACGTCAATATGTACACGAGATTTTTTATATTTGTTTAATATTTTTAAATATATTTAAAATGTATTTTCAATAAAGGATGCATATGCATTGGGTGCAGAAACACCCTGTCCAGTGAGTATCTTCTGTAGTTAATTTATGTCTGTTATCTGGTTTCAGTAGACATTATTCGAACTGGCATGAAGAGAAACTAAACTTGCTTCTATTAATTCCATATTGTTGGCCCACTCAGTTAACCACGTGGTTCATTTCCTTTTATGCCTTCCAAGCAAGCATGTTGATTGTGTGTGCACCCTTTTCAGCATTGTGTGCTCATGTCTCATTAAGTCTATGATATTCCCTTGTATGCATTGTGTTTGTGCTCAATTTGTATCCCAAACATATGGCATTGCTGTC
This sequence comes from Lolium rigidum, assembly GCF_022539505.1. Lineage (NCBI taxonomy): Eukaryota > Viridiplantae > Streptophyta > Magnoliopsida > Poales > Poaceae > Lolium > Lolium rigidum. The sequence continues at coordinate 24,977,276 of NC_061509.1, forward strand.
CGGATGCTTGAATTTGCATTTATTGATTAACAATGTTACTGGGAGGGTTCTCTTTTTTGTTTTGAGGGAAAGCACAAGCTTTATCACTCTTTTGAGACATAATTTGATAGCTCCCAGCTGCTCAGCGAGGTCCACTGCTTTGAACCACAGTCAGTTCGGCATGAAACTCATCAGCAACATCGCCACTTCTTTCCACTGTCGCTGCGATCACTTTCCTGTGGAAATCTCATACAATTACTCCCTAGCCAGCATGACTATCGATGATACATTTGAGTTCTTGTCAGCGTGTTCTTAAGCTTTGAGCAAAAGCTTTCTGGTACTCAATGTTGTAGTAGCACCGTGTGCACGATGAGCAATATCCACAGCCTCAAAGGCCTCGTCTCCTTCCCGCAGCTTGTTCCACCAGAAGGTAAGAACTTCAGTTCGTCTGTGATCCTGCAGTTCCCAGATGCTATCCAAAGCATGTTCCTAGAATTCCTTCATCCTTTATGGGTTAACCTCTGAAGAACAGGGTTACAAGAAAACATCTCTGAAGAAATTTAACATATAGAAGATATGTGAAATACCAATACAAGTAGTGCGTCTATTAACTCAGAATGGAATGAATATTCTGCAGAGTTTAGATATGTGAATTTGCTTGCAAGTTGTAACCGTACGGCTTGTTCATTGGTACATGTTTGTCGGTTCATTTCTTCACTACGATGTGGAATAGAAATAAATGGAGAGAAAACAGTGTTGTATGTGCATGAACAAACTACTCTTGCACAAGCTCCAAGGTGCAACGAGAGAGCAAACTTATGTATTTTTCTCACCTTCTGTTGTATAACTTGGACACACTCTATATATTGGATTAGTTGTGTGATGGGTTGTTAGTCGATGATATGGACAATTTTATAAATAATACTCCCTCCGTCTAAAAAGGGACAAATTTATTCAAAGTTAAGACATCTTTTTTTTAGACGGAGAGATGCTCTGCGTAATATTAGTGAAAGTGTATGCTTTACCTACTTGGAGCTGCGAGTCAATTGCTACAACCGGATTACATGGTCTATGGTGCCTACATACAGTACAGGTTTTGTCAGCACATACTAACTTACCGAAATTGATCAAGTTATATCTATGCCAAATTTAATTCTAATTATATCATGTACAACTAATAGTATGTGACCCAAGAAAGTCCCTAATGTGTACCTATTTGGCACAAGCAACAGTATGCTAACTTGCGATAGAACACACGTGACTACCACAAACCATGGGAAACGATGTAATTCCTCAATCGCCCTCTCCCCTGGCACATCCACCCTTGTTTCGATGCATTGGTATTTTTTTCAAAATGGAGGAACAAATCCCTATGCTCTGCAACAAGGAGATGCATATGTTCTTATTTATTAGATTATTCAATAAAAGTATGGAAAAAACAACATACATAAAAAAGACACAAACCCACCTCACAAGACCTAACAAACATCAAGAATGAGTGAAGATCATGCAACGTTGAAGAAATCGTTTATCGGTGTCGACTCGCTCGGTTAACAATTAGCTTTTGATAAGCATACCGCCGGATAATCGGTCGAATAATCAGTTAATCGGACGATAAATGAGTTAATTGGCTAATCAGTGACCCGCCGAGTAGCAATTAATTGGCCGATTAATCGATGAATCCGGCGATTTTTTGAACAGTCTTTAGGGCGAAATCTCTAGGGCAAATATTCACAAATTCTTCACGAGGCCGTCAATTCTAACACGGTGCCCGATGTTGCCACCCACGTCCATCAACATGCAACCGCCGCAAAGACCCGCTGCACCATACCGCCGAAACTCGACGTCGTCAAAGCGGTAGAAGCCACACCACTCCACCTTGTGTCCTCTTCGACTAGTAGACGCTCCAAAATGACACCCCAGGAGAGAAACAACGCGTGTAGCGCCACCATTTTTCGATCTGGGAGATCCATATCTAGGGCTTCCTCGAAACAGCCAGAGCGAGGTTGTGAGGATTGCATTTACGATGCCTTCGACAAGGAAAATGAAGCACACGACGACCATCGTCTTCGATCCGGAGATGGCCACCAGCAACCTTGCACCTCCACTGCTTGATCCATGATGCATCCACCAAGAATGGCGTACATGCACACCGAGACGATGCACAGCCTCACCGCCATGACGACCATGGACGCCACAAGAGAGCCACATGACCTGCCCCGTCCATGCCTCTCGACCGGAAGACAGACGCCAAACAGGTGCAGTATGTCGTGATGCCTTCCATCGCACCATTGCTGACATGGGTATGCCATATCGTGTCCTTAACATTGGCGTCCTTGGTACAAAGCCCATGAAGGAATAGGGGAAAGCCCATGAAAAAAATCCATACGAAGCCGAAGATAATGACGTCGTGTAAGTTAGGAAAGCTAGGCCTATATCGGGTGAACCGACTAAGGATGTAACACGACCTCGAGGTGGACTCTGAGACCTAGTACGCTATATAAGGGCTAGGAGCTAGGAGCCACCGAGGAGGGACAGATTCAACCAGACGAAACACCCTGTAACCCTAGTTTCGAATAATACAATCTCGACCATTCGCCCTTGATCATACTTCTCGTTGGCTGCCTAGTTTGGCTAACCGGTTTGTTGATTCGCTAGTGTCTTCCTTCCGAGAAACCCAAGTCCATCATCATGGGCATTGACAAGGTTAACCCTTTGTCAATGGCCATGGGAACCGCACAGTGACGCCCGGCTGCACCACATCCAGTCCCTAGTGCACTGACCTGCAGCAACATCCAAGGACGAGGAGCTGAAGACCCCACCGCCGGTGCGGGTTAGGATTTTCCCAGTCGCACCCTCTAGCAACAATGAGAAATGAGGAGGAAGGGGGACCCCGGCGACGGCCGATCTAGGGTTCCCCTTGGTCGCTAGGCAAGGACGATGCAAGGGATCTCTCTCAACCTTTCCCCTTGCAAAGTTATGTGTGCTAGTTTGTTGCGGCATATGCATTTACATAAATGAGTGCTATTATTTTTAAACGGAGGCAAACACTTTGCCTCATCTATTAATTAAGCCGAAGGTGTCCAGTTTTTAGGAGAAAACCGGGAGCCCACACCCAGAACCACCCACATGCCCCCGCGAGGGGCACACCCAGCCATCCTGGCTACCCACAGAAGATACACAAACGCGAAGCTCAAGCCGGCATATGCCAAACAGATGGCTCCTCGAGAAGAGACCATCAGCTCCGATTCTGAAGACAAGACTCGGAGGGGAGATGCGCAAGACCTGCGCCAAAGAAGACATTCATTGTCGGACCGCCCCTCAAAGGTCATCGTACACTGCCCAAAGGCAGCTTCGATTTCACAAAAGGGGAGACCAACACGAAGACAAATGGACACGCCGAAACAGAGCTGACTAACACGGTCTTCCTGCGACCCAACGTTGCTCTTCACCATTGTCGTTGCCCCAGAAGCCTCCACCTGGAACCCCACATCTCCGGTTGACCTCCTGCCAACCTAGATGCCAAGTGTGTCAAGCCCGCAGTAGTGCGTGAAGGGTATCACCGGCTTCAAGACGACGCCCTCAAGAGGGGTAATGACGATGGAACGACGCCATCGTCCGATCCCACAAGGCGGGATATAGGCATTCACCCGAAGACGTGAACCCGAGAGAAGCGGAGGTCTCATAGCTCCACAACCGCCCCCAACAAGGAAGCCATCCATAGACGCCGCTTGGCCAGGCTTTCGCCCGGAGCAAACGAGCCTCCACACCCCCACGCGGCCGGACAGCGAGACGAAGGCCGAAACGCTGTCAGCCCGCACTCCGCTGACACACCTCATGTGCAGAAGCAGCGCCACCCCCCGCACACAAGCCGCCACCACCACAACCAGACCAAGGACCTCTGCGAGCTCCGCTGCCACCACCCGCACCGCGCGGGGTTGAAGAGCCGAGCCGCACCACCACTGCCGACCAAGCTCACCGAGAAGAGCTCCACGTGCGCCGCCAACCGCCACAGAGAGGGAGCTTCGACGGACGCCAACACAGGGATCCAAGGAAGAGCCGTCGGCCACAGAAGCGCGAGCTCCCGGTCCAGCCGCCATGCCACCCTCCTAGCCACAGCGGCCGCCAAGCCGCCCGTAGTTCACGGGGCCGCCGCATCGCCCGCCCCCGCAGCCTCGTCCGTGCAAGCCGAAAAGGAGGACACCGCCTCAGCCCCGGCGAGTCACAAGCCAAGCCAGCGCTACCTCGAGGCAAGCCGTGCAGCCCATCCAGGCCCGCACAAACCCATCTAGGCCCATGCGTGCGCCGCCTTTGGAACGGAAAAAACACCATACTATACAATGCATCCTACTAGAGGTAAGTGACATAGGGGATCAGGGTGCGCATGCTAACTGCTCCAGCGTTAGCCCAAGGTCAAGCCTCGGATGGAGTTGTATCGATGGCCACCCCGTTGCAATGATTCCAAATCCACAAAGCCATGAGCATGATCATTACGTGAGGTTCATTTGCGCATCAACCACCAATCCGTGAAGTCTTCATCTGCAACAGGTGGCCTAATTGTGGATTTGATCCAAGACAACACCTTGATCAGTCCAACCCTCTCCTGCCCGACCCCTCTCCTCTCCCGACCCCCACCCCAACCCTAACCGCCGCCGCCACCGTTAGCGCCGCCGGGGCAGAGACCCACGGGGCGTGGCGGCAGCATGGGCCTTTCCTCACCGACGTGGGGGACGGCGGACGGGATCTCTCCTCCTCGACGCATACGGCGGATCGGCCAGCGCGGATGGATGGGCGGCGGCGGCTCTGCGCTGCAGACCCCCTTCTCCCGTAGGCTTTCCCCCGCAGCACACCGGCAGGGGCTGGTGGTGGGCGGCGGCCAGGCCCTTGGTCTGCGCCATTCCCTCCCCCCGCCTCTCGTCCGTGAGTGGAGGCGATCTCGAGCTTCTTCCGCGACACGAGGTCGCCCGGGGTAGCAGCCTTGGGTTCGACGGTGTAGGTGGCCCTCTTCTTCGCCGGAGAGGGTCGGCCTGCGGTTGGTGGTGGTGGATCTATCGATCTATCACAGCGTTCCGGCGGCGAGATGGAGAAGCATGGAAGCCGGCGATGGTGTCGCCGGTGGAGGGTTGGAGTGGCCAGCCCGGGATGGTCGCCGATGTGGGGGTCCGACCTGAATAAAGGCGGCGGTCCTAGGGCCTCTCTTGCGTGAACAGGAAGACCTGCCGGAGGCCTGGACTCGTGATCTGGCCAGTGGGTTGAGTTCCGGAAGGCTCCACCGGCGAATGTAACAATGCTTTTTGCCTGGAGTTTGTTGGATCGGTGGTATTCGGCCGTGCGCACCCATGCTTTTATTCCGACCGATTAGTTCTGGAGGGAGCGACGCGAAGCTCTTTTTTTGTGTTGACATCAAGTGACTATGGATCCGTGATGAAAGTCGGAAGAAGATAAATTCATGAAGGCCGGAGGGGAGGACTAGCTAAGGGCGGTTCAAGTCTCCACGCTATTGAGGGACTTGCTTGGTGTTCCGGGCTTCACAGCAGCGGTATGCATGTGGGGGCGACAACACACGCGAAGTTCAGAGTCCTACCTTTCAAGGTGAAAATCCAAGATCTGGCTGGTTGTGTCTGGCAATGACCTTGTTGGAGGCATTGTTTTGAGAGCGTGGATTATTTTCAGGGTGAAAACCTAAGATCTTTGATCGGGCGATGACGGTGTTAGATCACTGTTTTCTTCTTGGAGGCGTCGTTTTTGGGGAGTCTGTATTTCAGGTGTTGTCTTGGTGGTGGATGTATTGCTGTTGTTAGGCCCGAGATACTGTAGCAGGACTTTTGTTTCTTAGTTTTCTTTTCCTTTTTTTAGCTGTGTGCATCCGTAGTGCCATTAGGGTGGTGCGTTGTTGAAGAGGCTGGGTGTAATTGATATCTTTTGATATTAATATATTCCCTTTATCGAAAAAGACAGCACCTTGAACCAAAAAGTTCGCGAGAAGGGACATCCAGTAAGGAGGTGCTGGATGTTATCCACTGACTAATTGTACAATGGACATAGCAGGGGTATTGGAGCTCATGCCTCGCAATCCTCTGCCATGTCCAGCAACCACCATCGGTCAACATATTGCGTTTTTTATGTTGCATAGGTTATTGTTATTTACTGCAACGTTAATGTAATTTGTTGTTGGGCGATAGCAATGATCGTGGACATATGCAAAGGGTTAAATTGTTTTCACATTTTATTTGGCATGTTTCTCATATACTGCAAAGAATGAGTCAATGTCATGGATTTAGGATTATTAGCAAGATCGACAGACATAAGAATATCGAAAACATAAATTAGATGGGTGGCGTGCATCTATCAAATCATCAGCCTGACAGGCATCATTGTTGGGACAGATAGCACCATCAACCAGTACCTGATATACACCAAGTATTTTGAAAGGTAATTGCTAATTAAGCAGCAAAAAGTAAAGTCTGAACACTGACACTTCAATAGTCTGAATGGTAAGACAACATAAGTCACACTACAACACTCATTATCACATATCATCGTCGGATTACGACATAATAATCTTACATGTTCACTCATTCTTCCACATGGTGCTGAGAGGTCCACTACAAAGAGCAAAGAACGAATTGGCATTCAAGCCTTTATGAGGATTGCGTAGTATGGAGCCATATGTGCCAGCATTGAGTTCCCCAAGGGAAAAAGAGCGGTGCCAAATGAACGATCTGGGTTCAGACAGAACATAGAATGCAATATCGCATCATCTTCGGTGAAATTGGATTCAGGCAGTGGGAGTGAGAGCTGAAACACTTCTTCAGTAATTTCGCCACGCAGCAGCCACCAAGCAGATCCCGCCTTCATGTTTAAGTCGACAGTTGAGAACTCAATCCCTAAAGACTTTGCAAACTTAACGGCGTGCGCATAATCAGCAGCTTTGAAGCGTTGATCCCGAGGAATCATAAAATGAGCTGCTTCAGCAACAGAGATAGCGGGGACAGCAATCGTGCGTCGAGGCATACTGTTTATTTCAACTGCACCGAGTTGAGAGATGGCAATTGCGAAAGGTAGCGGAACCTCAAGAGCCAGCGAAACTTTTGGCTTCACATTGTATCGGTCCCCTTCAGGGGAGAGCGCAAAGTTGACAGAACGGACCTTGAGATATGTGAGCATGCAACCATTAACAAGTAGCGGGACATAACGAGTTAGAAGATGACCTATGTCTTCATCATTCTCATAACCAGCCTTGACCATACAGCGGCGAAGAACTTCTTCTATCGTGAAATAGATAGATCTTCTGTACACTGTAACGTCAATTTCAGCCCATTTAAAGGCGTTTTCAGTTTTGTCGCGCTTGTAAAATATTCCGAAACGACCTTCACTTGAAAGCATCATTTCATAGTGCTTGTTCCCTATAGCCAGGGATTCAAGCGGCCTATTTTGAGGACTCTCAACGGTAGCTTGGGGTTGCCGTGGAGCTTCTATCTGTAACTTTATTGTTGAGTGAGTAGCAGCAGGGGCATCCACGGATCTTGAGACAGCAGCTGGCTTGGTTGGTGAGCGGACAGACTTGGATTCTTCGATGTAGTCAACAGGAGCAGGAGCAGCATATACATCTGCCAATATCGAATAACAGAATAACTCTACCAAATGTACATGTTGACAATTTAGTTCATTCAAGCTAGTTTTTCATGTAAATGCCAATTTAGCCACTCTCCTGTTACGTATCTAATGACAATATGGTAGAATGATGCCAGCCTAGGTAGCGCCATATGTAAAACTAGATCCGCTAAAAAAATATTTTTCCAGATCATAACCATTACGTAAAAACACCACCTTATTGTATTGGGACAGAACAATTATAGCAGCAAAATAAGTAATTGGTAGAACACTACTTGAATTTGTTAGCTTAACAGAGGGATGTGAATGCAATTCCATCAAACAAATCATAAAAAAAGTAAGCTAGTTTTGCTATACTTGTAGAGCGAAGGCATGCCATTACCTGCAGCATAGACACTTTCGAATGGTGTACAGAAACACGCATTGTTGGTTTCGGGAACTTTCTTGAACTGCAGCGACTCAAGCTCGACCATGAAGAGGCCTGTAAATGTCCACAGGAACACGACATTATTGCACTCAGCAAACCCTAGAATTACTAGGTCCTTGCTCTCCTCTGAATTCAGGGAAAGTAACTTGTCCAGTTCAATAGTTCTTCCCAGCTCCCATGAAGCAAGGCCATCGCAATCTGTCTTCCTCATCCATAATTGGGCAGCACGACCAAACTGTGACAGGAGGAGGAGACCAAGCCCGCCACCCTCTGCCCGCATAACCGTGAATTCATGGTTCTCTTTGGACATATCCACTGGCAATTGTATCACAGCTAGGCTCTGTCTCTCCAAATCAAACTCGAGAATGGCAGCAGAATTCCCAATAAGAGTCCAGTAAAGAGAATCCCCAACCAGCACGGCAGGCTTGCACATAGAAACCATGGTGAGGAAACCGCCCGTGGAGGGAAGCGGTGTTGCAATGCGATTGCTCCATAAGCCGGTCTCCGACGAGTAAACGATGGCGACCAGTTGGTCGTCCTTGCCCGACACTACCCAGGGGACATGGAAGTGGACGCCTCCGTCGGCGCGAAGCACCGCCCCGTTGGCCAGGGTCTCCTGCGCATCGAACCCCAGGGGAAGGTCGCACTACTACACGGTAGGGATTTAGGGGCACTTTGCCCTGGGGCACTTTTCAAAGTGCCCCTAAATACCCCCTTTTAGAGGCACTTTTGCCAAAATGCCTCTAATGCCCTACCTATTGGGGCAGTTTTGAGAAGTGCCCCAATAGGTGATACCTATTGGGGCAGTTTTGAGAAGTGCCCCAATAGGTATACACCTATTGGGGCAGCTTTGAGAAGTGCCCCAATTGGTATACACCTATTGGGGCAGTTTGGACAAGTGCCCCAATAGGTATACACCTATTGGGGCAGTTTTGAGAAGTGCCCCAATTGGTATACACCTATTGGGGTAGTTTGGACAAGTGCCCCAATAGGTATACACCTATTGGGGCAGTTTGGAGAAGTGCCCCAATTGGTATACACCTATTGAGGCAGTTTCAAGAAGTGCCCCAATTGCTATATACCTATTGGGGCAGTTTCACAAATGCCCCAAATTCTGTAGATGGAAACAACACCAAATTCAAGTGCTTAGTTACAAATTCAAACAAAGTTAAAAGCAACAAATTATGTGTAAACAACAGACATAAACATCTGGTAAAGATAATTTAAACACTTAAATTCCTACAAACCATCACATAGAACTTGAAAGCTAAACTAGGTGATAATCCAAACTACTTGATAATTTAAAGTTAAACTAGGTGATAATCCAAACTACTTGATAATTTAGAACAAGTTTACTGTAGAACATTCCACTAGAACAAGTTTAACCTGAAATAATTTACTTGATAATCTGAACTAGCTAGTTGCCTCCATTAGTTGATGATCTCAACAAAGTTGAGACCTATGTACTCCTGCATTGTATATATCTTGATCAAAACAGTTGAATCAACTCCAATGTGAGCAACATTTTGAAACATTCAAGGATTCACAATCCATGCATCTAATTAATGTCCATGACCAACAGTGTTCATCGCCACATCATGAACAACATGGTTTGACACCATTAGATAAAATACACAACAAGGTTCATCTAACATGGTTCATCTAACTGGCTTCCATCTTACTTGTCTGACCAACAAGGCTCTTTGTTCCCGATTCGCTTGCTTGTTCCTCCAATATCAGCATCCTACCATCACATCTAGAATAAACAGACTAACCATAGAAGTAGTTATGTTCCTTATATCAGGGAAGTAGATATATTACCCATTGCGAAAATAAAATCCAATTGCAGCAATAATGTGAAGAAAATCGTCTAATATTCGCACTTACAAATTCAGTAGGTCAAAAGCTTTCTGGAGCCTATTACAGGAAAGATATTAGAGTACAAAATAAAATCATTTGTAGCAACTAAATATTAGTTGGTTCTACATAGGTAATAGGCCAAAACTGAATATGAAGGCTTAAAAAAGAATTACTTTTATCCTGTAACAATACCTCGTATCGAAATGTATATAGAGAGCAAAAGCTCAACAGAGATGTGTTATTAGACAATTAAGGCTCTGAGCACATGAATAAGAATTAGGGGGGTTAGCTTAACCATGCTCGTTGAATAGATTAACCTATGCATGTTTAAAGTGGCTAAAAAGTAGGCCGTGCATTACAGAAAACTGGGTTCTATAGGAAAAAGTATATAGTAGTAGACTTTAAACAAGGAAGCATCATTTATACCTTGCCTTCAATCTTGTAGCTCCTGCAAATAAGGACTTTTCTTCTCAATCCTACCTTTCGGTTTGAGAAGATCCGTCTGTAAACAGAAACACACTAGATATGTTACTGTCTACACAACTCTAAACACACTATATGTTATATCATACAAAAATTAAAAACAAGCAAATAGCACTCCTGCGGAAACTTAGTATTATTTCACCAATTGAAACGGATTCAAGAGAACCCTAAGAAGAAGAAAAGGTGGTATGGTGTGATTAGATGAAAAAGGAAGAAGGAATCAGCCAAAGGAATAGCAGACTCATTCATCTAACCTGTGATGTGAATATGGTTGAGGGATGCAGGAGTTCTCGCCTGGGTGGAAAACAGACTGCCAATCCCAGCCCCAACAGTTCTAGTAGTTTATCGTGATAGAAAACAAGAAGGGAGACAGGGGAACGGAGGTGTAGGACGAGTAGGATAGCATACCTTGAAGGATTTGAGAACTAGAGATGGTGGCCGGCACTGGGAGGAAGGAGATGACAATCGAAATCAAATTAGAGATCATGTGACAAGTACCATGGCAGTAAGAGTGTGGATGGCAACTAGAAATGGCAATTATTTGATCAAAATAATTCGGATATAGAGAAATAATCTACTAGAAATGGCAACAAATCCAAAAAGCTATGTAGAATGTGGGACAGTTGTTAAGCAATATTATAACTTAAATTTCACATTATAAAGTACCGATAAGTTGTATTCATTTTCTCTACTCGAAACCTATAGAACAATCTCTCGAACTAGAATTACATGGTGAGATTAATTCACTAGGTTTAGTGAGATTATCCAGCTAGTTAGTCCACTAGGTATGTTTTGTATATAGCTGTAACATTTAAGCGCTCTCCGAATAAATTTCGGAGGGGAAAATGATAAATCCTCGGACGTAAAGATCCAGATCTTCACCGCCTTGTTCGAGAACCTGGACGGTTGCCTCCACTACAGACCTCAACCTCCATCTTGTTGCTCATCCTGCAGCTTTCAAAACGCAGTTCCGTTCATCATATGACATGCAAATCAAGAGTTAAAACAGCGTATTGTACTTATTACTAGAAAAGTTGGAAAATATATGTTGCATTATCCAATATAATGTGTTTTCGCAACCAGTGTTTGGCTACACTTCGATACCGAATATTGAAACATTCTAGGTTTTTTTATGACATGGTTCTGTTGTGACGAGCAACTATGTGCAGGTTCAGTTGTGCATCCCCATTACACTACTTCTGAAAAGCACTCTCATACTCCTTTATTTTCCTTAGAAAGTATTATCATAGTGAAAGGCAGAATGCACTTGCATAGATAGACATGCTTACATGAAAACACATTAATGCATGTATACTCCCACGCTTGTGATCTGCAACCATTGGCATCAGGAAGTTATTTGAATTTGGTGCAGTTATTTGAATTTGCAATACTCCAGTAATTGTTTGACTGAAATCTTATTGTATTTTAAGTAAGCAGGCAGCAAGCAATAAAATAAACAGAACATTCAGAGGTATTTGAATGGTGAACTGGTAAAGAACTGTCAGTATTACTGTACCCAGCTGATGGGGACTGCAATAACATCCATGTTGGAACAGATGTAATAAAAAATTCACTCGTAGCTACAAGATAGCACAACAATACACACAAACACCTAGCTTGTTCCTTAATACCTTTGATTCATTACTAGAACAAACATGATACAGAAGAAAGTGAATCAAAGGAAAGCATAAATTTAGTTAGGGATGAAGTAACAACAATACCCAGTAGTGGAAGGAAACCTGATGTATTTGAAATGAAGCAGAGGGTAATCAGCTAATTTAAAAAGCAAAGACTATCATAGTCACCTTCCATAAGAAAAAGAAAAAAGGAAATTTTAGACAACATTAGCTTTCCTGGAGAGCTATTAGCTTTCTACTGTAAGGAATAACTTGTTGTCGCCTAGCTAGAGGTGGTCGTTACATTCAGCAACTTTTAAGATTGGCCTATTGTAGTGAGTAAGAACTCTAAGAATTTGTCCACGGGCCAAAGCCCGCTGCTCTGAAAACTGTTTCTGCAGACGAAAATGGCGTTCTTTGAGCAACCGCATTTGAACCAGCAAAAAAGCAAGAGAATTTAAAATAAGCAGGAAAGTAAGGGCCTCAACTCAGCAGTTTGGGTAAATAAAGAGAAGAAAGAATTGAATGGAGAACCATGTCTATCATAACTCAATGACCCATTTATTGAATGGAGAACCATGTCTATCATAACTCAATGACCCATCTATGATGCATGAAAGAAGTGGATGTACAACTGCATGACCATGCTCGGGGTGATGGAGAACAAAGGTTGCCGGTAACGTAGAAAATGTGTGTCAATTTCTTTCTTCAGATTCTCTTAGTGTAACATATAGCTATTGGAAGTTCATGTATTACCTAATACTTCATCTACCATGTTTTTCTTTCAATGGATAGCATCTATGGATGAGCTGCAAACGAGCAACAAAAAGGATCTAATAGTTAGCATATATATCCATGGAAGCGGTGAGGACTTTGTCCCATATATATCCATCCCTCTCGAAATAAAACGAAAATCCATGGATGGTTGAAATATATAGAAATTTTGGTCATACGCTCGTACTAGGAAGGTTTTAGTCAAAATTAATGCAGCTTAGATTGTTTTCGTAGTTCTATAGAGGAAGAATTATTATTGTCACTCCATGACCGATTAGCTCATAAGAATAAAAGGCTTCAAGAGAAAAAAAACCTCACGTGCATAACAGCTCGTGTATGTTTTACCCGGAAGACACAAATTGTGAAGCGTAGATGGTCGACATGCTTGTCATATATAGTAATTCGCGAGAGCAGAATCACAATTAAGTAATGCGATGGAGGGTTGAACCATGGGGGAACGTACGCTAAGAGGGATGTTGGTAATGTGGGGCTAACCAGACGATGGCACCTGTCGGCGTTTCTAAACACAACAGGGCTGTTGAAAATAATAGAAACGTTGCACATCATGGCTCTTGGCAGGCTATACAGTTGTTGGCAAAAATTGCATCTGGTGTAGTGACGCAGTCACGCAACCCAACAAGTACCAAAGGCAGCTACATGTATAATGATGCACTCATCCACTGAAACATATATCTAGTCTTCAGCTTCCATACTACCAGCATCGGGAGAGGATGAGAAGCGGGCATGGTGTTTTGGCAATGGAGCAAATTGTTTAGCTCCAATTCCGCACCACTAGGGGCACTAAATTATCAAGCAGTAACTTTGCAACACACGATTCCGTGACCGCAAACAGAGAAGGAAGTTTAGCTCACAGTGTTGTAGACATAGTAGACGAAGAAGTCAACGCTGGGTTGTATCCGCAGCACCGTCCCGCCGACATCAAGGTAGATGACACGCCAACATCAGCAAGACACAGCATTGATGTGAGCTCTTACTCAGCCTACCTATTTCGTCGAACACCTTCGAGTGCATGCCGCAAATATCAATGCTAGCGCATCAAATTAGGATAGGGTTCATATGGGTCGTGGAAAGCCCTCCAAAACTCACCGAGTATAGTTTCACCGACGATCCAAGCAGCGAGATGCTGGAGTCCGCCACGGGAGATAGCACGTCGACGAGCGCGTTGGAGTGGCGGTGCAGAGCGACCGACGCTGACGACATGAGCAGCTCGCAGTTGATGGTGCTGAGAAGGACCTGGACGCGGGTCCAAGAGGTGGCCGAGGCAGCGTAGTCAAACCGGGGAGTCAAAGAGTAGATCGACGTGGAGCTACTTGCAGAGTTTGAAGTGCAAGGTTCAAGAAGACAATGCTACGCAAACAAGAATGATTACACTATCAGACAACACAGATGAGTCCGTCTCATAATTCTTATCCAACCCCATTATGTAATAGCACATAAGAAATTTTTGATATGAACGAAACATATTAGCTATAAACCCATGAACCTAGACTTGCATTTATGGAGGTAAATAAAAATCCTTCTAGTCCAATAGTTCCATTCCCAGGCAACGTCCTAGGTTTGTCACCTAATTGTCGAAATTTGCGAAGCTAGGAAAATTGCAGAGATCTAGCCACGCAAAATTCATCAAAATTAACCTTCAAATTGCCAGCAGAGCAAACAAACGACCCAGACATAAGAGCGCTTGTAGCTTTGTACCATTCAAGAGTCTTAAATCGTCCAATTAACTAAGTGTTTAGGCAAAGTGTGAGTGGAACGAGTTTTTCCTATATGAGCATGGTGTAGACATCATAAAAAGCTATGCCATGTATTACACTCCTCTATTTTTTCTGTAGTGCTCGAATCATGAATAGTAAGCTGTTGTTTGTAGGCAATTAGGCTATCATCCCATTGATCAATTTAATTTTTAATTGAAACCACATGGTTCATGATGAAGTAAACTGCACACATCTGAATACAAGATGAAGTGAGCTGACCTGCAGATGGAGATCATAGTCCTTGTCGATGCCATCAAGAAGGGCCAATTTTGTACGACCGATGTGGTTTGGGCATTGAGTCGAACATGTGGAAGGTGTATACGCCTGCAGTTCAGTTTGTAATTTTCTCTTCATCTACGGCCACCTCCGCATCGGATCGTACATGTCATCTCCCATGGACATGGGGCTGAAGCTATCCCCTCCCCACCCCTGCAACTCACCAGCAGCACTGCTACTCCTCCCTTCTTCACACCCCCTCCCTCCGCCCTTCTCTCTGCCCGGCGCAAGCGTGGACCCCCTGGGTGGGGGCGAATCGGGGAGTAATGTTACCCCCTTGCCTCCTCTCCCTATGTGGCAGCAGCGGATGCATATGGGGGAACGACCCCTCGTCGGCGAGGTGGAGCGACGAACGTGGGGGACGGAGCGGTCGTGGGGATGTGCTGGTTCGTGTCAGCTGGGGAGAGGGATGGGGGTTAATTTCTCCGAATTGGAGGGGTTATAGTGCGAGTACCGACGTATACTGTATACGTACATGCGTATACCGATGGAGTAGTAGATATTGAAGGGCCTAAAAGCAAAACAGATCGAACCGACCCGTACGTTCTCTCCTCTCCCCAGCGTATACGGTCGCATCTACCTCCGATCCCCGATGCGCCACCGCCGCTCGTCGTCCCTCGGATCCCCGATGCGCCACCGCCGCTCGTCGTCGTGCCGGCCAACGCCGACCACATCCGCCACAACCACGCACTGAGTAAGCTGCGCCTTGGCCCCCTACACCGGATCCTCACCCGCGCCCCGCCGTTCCGCCCCTGATGCGACGCTGCGGCTAACCCTAGCTGTGGGCTCGGTCGCCGCCGCGGTTCCCGTGCCGCCGCGCCTCCTGGTGGTTCCCTACGTCGTGTCGAAGCCACGCCGCGCCCACGGATCGGAGGAAGGCTCTCCCAAAGGTATGAATCATCGTTCCCACCCTCTTCCGATTTTGGGACTGCGTGAGGGGAATTGGAGGGCGCTCATTGTGGTGGTTGCTTGATTGCAGCTGGGAGCAGCGATTTTGGGCCTGCGGGAGGGGAATCAGAGGGAGCTCGCCATGGTGGTTGGTCGTTTGGAGCAGGGGACTTAGTGTTGGCACAGGCCCAATCCGGGGATTTGCTACATCTTTTGCATAAGAGAGTTGGTAATTGGTCACACATGCAATTAAATTTTGCTATCTTCTGGTCTAGAATAATTTGCATCCTTACCAAGTAGTAAGAACAGTGTAACTATGGTTTCCGTTTGGCAGTTTAGGGAGTTACCATGCTTCCAAATGTGAATGCTCATGCGGTGTAGATAATAGCCGTGAGTTAAATGCGTTTCTCAACATCTATCAGAAGCTCTATGAATCCCCCGACCCATATCCAGCTCTTTCTTCTATGGCAGTATGTTATTCAAACTTATTTTGTAACGCGGTTACTTTAATCCGGAATTGTTGGATGTATTCATAGTGTAAACCGTCTCTTGGCTGTCTTGACTTTTCTAATAGTGCAAATTGTAACCAATATTTGGTATCTCGTTAACTCTTATCTGTCCGACTGCACATAACCGAACTGAAACCGAAAACCGAACCGAAAAAAACCTAACCGAAAACCGAAATTCAGTTTTTATGGTTTTATGGTTAGGTTACAGTTAGCAAAAGTTCTAACCATACACAACTCGGTTAATTCGGTTTAAAATCGGAAAAACCGCTGTTAACCGAAGAAAACCGAACAGCCTAGCAGGCCATCCCTAATTCATGTAAAACGTTTATATTTGTTTACAAGTGCATACTACACAGTAGAGGTGCCACAACGTGGTGGTTTGTATGTGTACTTTACGTGAAATGCTTGGCAGGTCTTGAGTTCAACTACTCGACGTGCATCATTTTTTTCAATTTGGTAGCATTCTCCTTTTTTTAAGTCTGTAATATGCATCTTTTTTTTAGTTTGGCCACATTGTCATTGTTTCAAGTCTGTAATGTGCAGTATTTTTTAAAATCTGGCCGTATTTTCATTATTTATCATTTCTATCTCGTGTAACATAATCACTTTGGCCTTTAAAAATATAGAGACAAAATATATGTCCATAAAAATAGGTGTTATTTAAAAATTCGCGTCAACTTTGGTTAATTTGGTTATTACCGAAACCGAACCGAATTAATATGGTTATTACCGAAACCGAACCGTATTTTTATACAAAACCGTATTTACCGAAGTATAGAAACTGTATTTACCGTAAAACCGTATTTACCGAACCGAATTAACCATATTAACCGAACGCGCAGCCGGACTTATCTGTCCTATGTAATCACTTGCCATCTTATTGCTAGTCGTTCTTGGCACCTGCAGATATAATTGTAGACGTGTAGTTCATATTATCATTTGTTCTTATAATAACAGGTATTTGTGGACAAATTACTTTTACGATTCAATCGTCACTCTGAGTACAAGGATAACTTTTGCAATAGTAGGTGCCAGCTTGCACTAAATTAAACTATAGGAGGAAGCTCTCAAACTACAAACATAGACGCAAGTTAGTTTGCTCTGACTTAACATTAGCGCAGATCAGATTTAGCAGCTGTGGAAAAATATGTATGCAGTATCCTCTAACAAATCCTGGTGTGTTCGATTTTGTTTGTTGTTTTGCTTAAATGTATCTCTTAACTAGTATCTGGTTTGAATATGCTGGATGGGGTCAGCCATTACCTAGTAGTGTTAGTTTTCACCAAAGTTTGTTGCTAATGTTCTCAATGCATTCAGGATCAAGACCTAAACTATCTGAATTGGAGATAGAAAAACATAAGATGACACTTGTGCTTGAACAATATCGGGTGGAAACTAAAGAACCAACATGTGACGATTAAGCTGCTTGAGGAGCAAAACTGCCAACTGGAACAATAGGTTTGTTCCAAGGTCACTCGATTTCCTGCTCTATTTTTTAATCGTTTTTGTTGCTTGCTCAAATGGTGTCACTGTGTCACAATTAAAAATGCCAGCGGTTGAAACGAGAGTTCTTTGTAATGTGATCTCGAGCACACTACATGGAGTTATAGACTAGTTATATCTTATATTTGCTATCTGCATACTTGGTCGAGTATCATTGTGATTGTTCACTATCATCACTTCATCATATTAATCCTCCTTTTTGAAATCTGACTATTCACTATCACCACACTTTTAGTTACCATGCTTCTGCATGGCAGATCCACGATGCTACTGCAGTGCCCTAGAGATTACTATCACTATCATTCATTCCTGCCATGTAATACCAAGCAAATAGCCGTAACTGAAATTGCTGGATTGAATAAATTGAGTACTACAATGGCAGGAATGGTTGGATGAGGTTCATTAGATGCTCTACGTAGTCAAATAGCTAGGTAGTGGATTACTTCGTTTCTGCAGTTGGTGCTAGGTGAAAAGTGGATTTTATCAAGTTGTTTGTCTGCAATTTGTTGTAGAGCTAATAGTTTCTAGTGTGACATGAGATACCTATGCATACATCTGTATGTTAGGTTGTAGAGCTGTTAGAGCTTAGGGGACCTGCCTCTGAATCTATCTTAATATTTTCATGGAAGTGAGGAAATGTTCAACGTTAAGTGTGAATGCTGTAAGATCAGTCTGTCACCCTCCCCTTCCTGTTATTTTCGCATTTCGTTTCGTGCACAATTGTTCTAGGAGATCAGTCGATTACGTAGTTGTATCCTCAATATATGATCTTTGCACAATCAAGATATATAAATGCACTCCTCCGCTGGATCCATGCCTCAGCGCCACCCTACAGCACTCATTTCAAGAGCATAGCTGGACATATTTAGCTTTTGGCCACTGCTGCATTATTCACTTGTGCGTTGAATAATGAGGAAAGAGAATGGAGAGTTGGAGACGAATGGTGTGGCCAAACAAAATTTATAACAATAGGTATTTCTTGCCTGTCACCATAATCTTTTTATTTTGAATGTTTACTTTAAAGTTTCAGGTTGAGTTAATTCTTATCATCACTGTGGTTATTTCTAACTTATTTCAGGTTGAGTTATTTGGCTCATTTGTAGTGAATTTCGTATTGTTCCTTGTGCACTTGTATCCGTTATATATTCCTTTCAACTTCAGGTTTAACATGGTTCATGCCTCATTTACAATGGGTCCATGCTTGCTTAGTTGATTTCTCATTGTCAGTGGACTTCAGAACAAACTAGATTTTGCAGTTGCATGAGGCAAGCCATTTTCTTTGTCGTGTGGGTATCAGCCTACGGGTAGCTGTGCCTGGCGCTGTTGTCACCGTATCATCTACTTACGTGTTGCTTCAGTAATGAAGTAACTAGTGTGTTTATTATTCTGGGTTTGAAGATAAATCTCTATTTAGAGATAGACGATGGGCTTCTATGTATAGCCTACGTTGCACGGATACGGCCCAAAACTCACGTATCAGGGGTCGGATACGATCGGATACGGGGATACGCGGATACGGCGCCGGATACGTATCCCAGCCGTATCAGCTGATTTTTCGTTTAAAAAATTAATATAGTAAATCGGATACGGGAGAGATACACTGGGATACGTGTTAGGGATACGAAAATGTCCAAGTCAATGTATAAAGCAACCAGAACGGCAGCCCCTTCTCCCGTCCTTTCAACTCCTGATCGTATCCAGACCTAGGGTCTCACCGCCGCTACAAAAACTGATCGCCGGCGGCCTGCACTGCCTCACCGGAGAGGGGATCCAGCCGTGGAGCAGCCCCCTCCGCCGCCTGCCGCTAGACTGTGCGTGTGCCGGACTACAGGTAAGGTAAGTTTCCCCTCCTCCCGTGATCCCATCTCCACTTCTCTCATTCTCTGATTCTTCATGGTCCTAGTCCATAGTTCGTGTTGTCTTGCTGGGCTACGCCGGCGTCGATGCCTTGTTGTAGGCTGAACCCTGGACGTGCTGAAGATCTTGTCTATGTGCATCAAAACTTGCATCTTATTTCAAGGAGATCTGCAGAGTATTCAAGTGGCCCAACACGATTTTGGGACATCGGAGGAGACACCCATGATATGTTTGGTGGTGGTGCAGATTTTCTTCAAGAAGCTGTGCTCTCACTAGATGAACCAGAGCTAGATGCACTGGTAGATGATCTTCAAACCTTGGAGAATGAAGCCGACTAGATGAACCAGAGCTAGAGGCTAGATGATCTTGGAAGCCTTGGAGAATAGAGCTGCGCAAAAATTAGTAATATATTATTAATATTTATTATACATATATAAACGTATCCCCGTATCCATGTTTTCGGAAAATTGCCGTATCGCGCTATCGCCGTATCCGTATCCGTATCCGTATCGCCGTATCCGGGCAACATAGTGTATAGCACCTGCCCATGGTTGAACCCTGAGCCTAACTGTTGCAAGTATACTATACCGAACTATTTACCAGTGTTTTTTTGAAACATTGATCAATGTCTTTGTTGGTTTCTTGTTATGCCGCTAACAATGCTAAATATAACCAACAATGAATCAATACTCGGTGAACTTGTTACTTGTGGGATTGATGATTTTTGTACATGGAGAAATATTTTGTGGGGTCTCACCACCCCCAACTAGATTCGATACCTGTGTTTAGTTAATACTTGAAAATGTGACAAGCAATTTAAAATGGCGATCATAATCCTACACCATCTTGAATTTAGAGTGATTGACAAGCAATTTGTCATCCTTAGTGATTACTAATATATTTTGACAAGATTTTAGCCATGATGGCTGATATTTTTGCATAATAATATTAAGATTTAGACTTGGAATGCTAATTCTAGGACAGGATAAGCAACACGATCATGTTTTCCAAGAATTGGTTGTATTTCACCTTTCATGGTTCAAATGCCACTCTGATCATATATATTGTAAATATTCATCTTTGATTAAGCTTTACAATTTAGAGTTTTCATTTATTCTGAATAGACAATATTTGATGCAAATTACATTGGTCACGTGCAAGTCTCATTTGATTAAGACTTGCAGTGTTACATGACTGGTAAATATTTGTGTATCTCAAAATGAACTTTTTGTTGTTACTTATGATATAACTGTAAGCTGCTAATATTTCTGTTATCCTGTTATCTGTCAATAATTTATGGTATGTTCCGGACTGTTTATTCTTTCTAGCATATCTTACGATATTTATCATGGTTTACTTGTGCTTCTAGGACCTTGAGATATGTTACGACAAAGCTAATCCGGTATTTGCTTTGGTCCCGGAAGATGTGATTTCATGAAGAACTATTTGAGAAGGTGTCTTTGCTACAGCAGCTTGTACGTCCTGAAAACTTGGATATAAAACCAGAATATCAGAATGAAGCGTCATGGTTGGTATGAAACTAACTTCCCTCTTTATCTCAGAATTTTGTATTTCTATAGAGATTACTTTTTTTTAGTTATTTTAGGGATTTCTCACCAACTGTTGTAACACATGAAGGTGGAATTTAAGTTGACTTTGCTTGGATAAATGTGGCTAGGCCAAGTATTTCTTTGGTATTAGGAATGATTCTAGTATTCATCATGCCATGCTGCTGTTTTTAGCGCGGCATCAAATCTTAGTATGATGCACCAAGCAAATGGACACTCTCCTTTTTGTTTGATTTATGATTGTATTTTTTCCTTTTCAGTATTAAAAAATGGCTCATCCACCGAAACATATGGCAGACATAAATAAAAAAGATAATAACATTCATTGTGTCTCCTGTAGCTCCGATGGTGATAGTGTGATTGACTGGTGCACTTGCTATCTTGTATGAACGTAAAGTGAATCTTGCTAGTTCCGACTTTCCGTGTTCGTTTCTGCAGCCAGTTGAAATTGTCACACCCTGATCACATGCTAGTTTAATCAACCGGACCAGCGGAATATAACTTTGACATGGCTCTCCAAACTAAAGGGCACTTATTGTTAGATGGTGCATCTCATCTATGCTCTTGCACTTGATTCACGGTAAGTGTCGTCATTGTAATCCTTATTTCTCTTGAGCCTATATCGGGGATAGGGTCTTCTTATCCCACAAAGTTTTGTATTTCTTAGTTGGGAAATTGATTGGGATGTTTGGTAGCTGCCTTTTATATAATTATCAACATTTTCATCAATTGTTGTAACAAAAATAAACCAAATATTTGCAATTTATCTCTTCTCCTCGGCCCGTGGTGTACCTGTCACATATTGAGTATGTTTGTTCCATGCTCACTCCAACTGTTCTTCCTCATGC
Source organism: Lolium rigidum (assembly GCF_022539505.1). NCBI lineage: Eukaryota > Viridiplantae > Streptophyta > Magnoliopsida > Poales > Poaceae > Lolium > Lolium rigidum. The sequence goes on from NC_061509.1 coordinate 24,999,253, forward strand.
AATTTCTCATACTTTGTAATATTGGATATTAACAAGTATAGCAATGTGAGTATGTGACAATCAAATCTACAAATGTTTAATTTTAAATCTCAACAAAACTATTTGTCCACATAAGCGCTACCAACAGTCCAACATTGCTTTTATTATCTTTCAAAAGTAACTTGGATTGATAGACTACTAAGCATAAAATATCCACGATTTGTTCTTACAATAAGGCATGTTGACGAGGATGATCCGGTCCCAATTGGTTCACCGGGAGATACACAATCGGTCGTGGCTTCGACATTGAACAGGTAAGCTCGGGGTTCTTTTCCTAATATGTTCATTTCCTAATACACAAATAAGTGCATCGGGAAGTGCACTTGAGAAGAAGTTGAAAGCGAGTTGCATCTACTTGCTAAGAAGAGGAAGGGTGGAAGTCGAGAAAGTTACTTGCTAGATACTTGTCATCAAATTATCGCATAGTTACATCAAAGCTTGCTTAGATATCGTCTTATGCATCCGTGGAAGACAATGCCTCCAAAAGCTGCAAAGTTATGCATCTGTGCATGTTAGTACTTGTAATGTGACCACTCGTGATTTGTTATTAGTACTCGTAATATGACTTATACCTTAACTTTGACCAAATATGTGCATGTTAGTATCGTAATGTTTTTAGTACCTGTAATATGACCACCTGTCATGCTTGTAGTTTTAGGAGCATTTTGTTTACTAGCTTGTAAAGACATTTAGAGGCACATCTCAAACGCCTCTAAAGACATTTAGAGGCAAATTTCAATGTGCCCCTAAAAACTTTAGAGGCAAAACACTAAGTGCCCTCGAAAACCTTTAGAGGCACTTTTCAAAGTGCCTCTAAAAACCTTTAGAGGCACTTTTTAAACTGCCTCTAAAAACATTTAGAGGCACTTTTCAAACTGCCCCTAAAAACCTTTAGAGGCACTTTCCAAACTGCCCCTAAAAACATTTAGAGGCACTTTCCAAGCTGCCCCTAAAAACCTTTAGAGGCACTTTTCAAATTGCCCCTAAAAACATTTAGAGGTACTTTCCAAGCTGCCCCTAAAAACATTTAGAGGCACTTTCCAAACTGCCCCTAAAAATCTTTAGAGGCACTTTCCAAACTGCCCCTAAAAACCTTTAGAGGCACTTTTCAACTGCCCCTAAATGTATTTGGGACATTTCATTCAAAGTGCCCCAAATACATTTAGGGACACAAGCATCCGGGGCACTTTTCATAGTGCCCCTAAAAGTAATTAGGGGCACTTTGGCTACCTATTGGGGCACTTTGAAGTGCCCCTAAATATGGACCGTACAGTAGTGGATCGATGGGGTGCTGCTCGCCGATGACGGGGTCCCACACCAGGACGTCTTTCCTGTTCCGGTCCATCATAAGCACGAGGCCATGACGGCATCCGAGGGGCACGAGGAGGTCGCGCCGCAACGAGCGCCGGGGGGACGCGATTGGGAGCATCCAGAGTGGGTCGGAAGGATTCGCCGCCATAAGTTTCGAAGAAGCCGAGGAGGGGAGTGTTGTAATGCATCATTATGGGAACATCAACATATTCTGATCATGCATTAGAGCACCTAATGAAACAAATTGGCACAGCGATTAGGAGATCTACTTACAGATAGATGAAGAACTCTTGGGCCAGCTCGATGCGGGCGGGGTGAAGCCCATAGCAATGGCGAGGTGGAGTCTTGGAGATGGCCGGCGGTGGCAATGGTCTTCCCGTCGCTCACGGCCTCCCTAGATCGGTAGGGTGAGGGAATATCGTGGAGCGGTTGTAGCGAGATCGTGAACTCGTCAATCCTCGTTGCTACACGCCTCCTCCCTTATACTCATGAGTCCGGTCGTTGACGGGGGGACCAAAACCATACATTGGTTATCGATGCCCCCGATCAGGGCGTGTACGAGAAAAAGTCACCTAGGTGAAAAGGTCCTGGACGTTGGTCCAGTGGGCCCCACTTTAATCTTGCGTTATGCTTTTGACTTTTCTCTTTTATCTGTTATAAACTAACAGATCAATCCAACATTCTCCCCTTTGATCGTTAGTTTTAACCTCATTCGCCCATTCTCCATAGGAATGATAAACCAAAGTGAGGTGTTACAGCGGCAAATGAAATGCTACTGAACCTCAACACTTATGGCATAACAGCCTATCTCAAAATGGATAACATTTTACTTATTGAGAGTGGTTCCTTTAGTGGTCCCTTTATTCCAGAATCATTTGGCTTCTAGTAATGTTATGCCGGCAACATGCTCATAAAGATACTTGGTGGTAAGCCTTTCGTTAATGGATCCAAAAAAAACATACGAATCATTCATATCAATAGTTTGATCCTGGATTCTATCTTTCACAACATTAAATATACTGTCAATGGTCTTGGCAACACCATTTGACTTGGTTGTTACTCGCATAGAAGACTGCGTGTTCATATTGCAGTAAGTGGTTTTGAAATGTTGTCTACCACCTTAATTTTGGGAAATACCTTTTGACATACACCTGCTGATAGCCTCTTAACATGCCACATAGCTAATTGCATCATTATGATGCCATCAGTGTCATTTTGGAGCTTTTCCACGATATAACTCCATATGCGAGGGTGAGGATGTGACATGACGTGGAAACTTTATTATCCACACACCTCGCAAAACCAATGTCTGAATAACCCACAAATCGAGGTTACTAGGCATGTTACAAATGAGCATGTAAACTTTATTACCTTGCATGTATCGCAAGATATTTTGACGGCTTTTCCAATGGTCCATTTCTGAACTTACTATATTTGCCAATTATCCCGGTCGTAATTAGGGCGTGTTCATTCTTGAATACACAAAACAAATTGCTTCTGACAACTAAAGTATAAGGAACCCACGTTATCTGATCAGTTTAAAATGGTTCCTTGAACATTGAAATACCCATCTTTATTGCCCTTTACTTTAGTAGCAGGTGAGATAGAGTACTAGTACGTACATAGTATTTTCTTTTCGTACTCTATTTCCGTATGTCATAATGTAGAACTTATACTCCTTTTGGAAATATATTTATATCTTGGCGAACCTCAACGCAATCAAAGCATGAAGCCAATACCAAGATCCTTTATATCATAATTAGAAGATTGAAAACTCTTGGATAGCCAATAAGATTCAATCTACATAAATTAGTGAAACTTACTCCCCTTCGTCTTGAGGTACTATTGTAACATTATTTGTTTGATCCTTTCAAGATTTCCTCAGAGTCATATTTAGTTTTGTAGAGCCATATACGGCCAACCATTATTTAACCCATTCAGGAAACTTTACTAAGTTTCATACATCACTAAAGTTCATAATATTCATCCTATATGGCTAAAAACCACTAAGATGAATTTTCACACACATTGTTTCTCACAAGAAAATGGTTGAGACTCAACACAAGTGTTGCATTAGGGATTGCATAACTCTCAACCTACCTGATGCATATGAACAAAAATCTAATGGAATTCTCCTAAAGATTTATGCTCATAAGTTCCAGGTTCCTGGTGATCAATTTACTTTCGACAACATGGCTCCAAAACTTTATAACACTTCATTTCAGTTCTAAACCACAACACCGTTAAGCATAAGGTGGAAAAAAGCTTGATGAAATGTGGGACATGATTATAAACGACGTTGGTCAGAATTACAATCGTGAACCACATGGTACCAACAAACTCGCCACTTTAGCGAAGCATGGCAAACGATCATAAACGACGTTGGTCAGAAATATAATCAAAAGCCACATGCTACACCATAATCGACATTAAAATGGCAAACTTTCCACTTTATCATTCATGTGTATTTCACAATGTTCATAAGGGAGTAATAACACATTAACATGAAAATGAGTCAAAACATTAGTCAGATTTTCATTCATTCACTCTCCAGATAGGACTTCTCGTTGGTTCCATCATACCTGAAGAATCATTGCAACATCATTTAGGCGTAAGAAAAATGAGTACGATGACCCATATCAAATGAGACATTCTCTTTCCCCCTTCGAAATGTGGTAAACTTACCACAATTTCGACGAAGTCTCATTTCTCACCTTTCTTACATCATAATTGTGTCATAGCACACATAATCATTACAAAAGATACATGCACCGAGGACATAAAAAATCTCACCACATGGTGAGACTTACATCAAATGATTGCATTCCAAAGAACAAAAAGTTCATATAAAGAAGCAAAATGTCTTCAAATGTTTTTTTTAATTTGTCCACATAGCAATATCCCTATCCATTGCTGGAAAATGGATAGCATCTTTATAAGCATCATTATGAACATTATATCTTAAGAAAACTTGCGATGGTACGAATCTGAACAAGTTCATCTGTTTTTCTAATCCGTATCACCGTTGGGCTGAAAGCGGAAGAGAACCTTATTATTCATAAAGAAATGGGACATGACAATAATCAACGTTGGTCTGAATACTGTCATGTACCATATATCATATGTTCATAATTAAAACTTCCGGTCAAAGCTTCTCGTTGGTTCCATTTTGACCGGAGAAACTTAAAGTCACATAATGACTAGTGAGAACATTTGCTAAGTTTATAGCAAGCATCATAAAACATTAACATACAACAACCCACTGTGTTATACACATGGATTCATAATCCATTGATCATTTTGTCATCAACTTTGACACCATAATTTCAATAACATCATGCATGGTACAGAATAAAATTCATTCTGAATATTAATAATCAAAATGACATTTTCGTGAGTAAAACATGAAAGTGACATTCACAACGAAAATGACATTAACATCAACCATAAGTATTCTCCAAATGAAATATGGAAAATAAATTACATCATGGTTCAACAAATATGGTAAACAATAAGTGTCAAATAAATGACAACACATGACCATGGTTTAAGTATCACATTAAAATTCTCCAAACAAAAACATCCTTCTTTGGAGAATCAACATCATCATGAGCCTTCATCACCTTCAGTGCATGTCAGAAGACAAAACGCATCGACACAATACTTGGAATAATTTCTCAACATTATTTGGTTACATAGTGCGGTGCGGAAAACCGAACCATGCAGCCATAATCATTAGGATGGCCTCAGCCCATTAGTCATGATCACATTATTAAGAAATAATGTCAACATAAAATCATTAGTATTGAGCACATCACCAAAGACATAAATATCATAGTAATTACATCATCATAAACTTCTTGCCCAAAAATAAATAAATCACATAACACAATATTCAAAAGTTATGATAGATTACCATAATTTTGCTCAAAATCAACATCATCTTATAGCAATAAATTTATCCTTAAAAGATATTAAGTATAAAACATCATTAAGCACATCACCTATTAACTTGTTTTATATTCATATTTTCGGACATTATTTTCTGTTTAAAATAGTGCAAAAACATAAAACATAACAACTACTCTAAATTGCACTAAAATAGACAGAAAAGGTCATGAAACAAAAACTGCAGCCCATATTCTAATTTAGATACAAAACAGTTGCAAGCTCATAAAATTTAATCATGATAAACATCAATTATATGAACTGAAAATAATACAGAATAACATAAATTTTCGGCAGCCTAGAAAAAACTACTGGACTGACGAAAACCTGGGCCGAATCAATTCTCAGATTTAGCCCAAAAAGCACTTGGAGCCCATTTACATGCCCTGGTCATTCTGGACGGTTGGATCAAAATCGACGGTCAGGAAATGACCCGATCGGATCAAAAACCATCCTGTCAACCCTAACCCTCGTTTCGTCCCCTCTCCCCGACATTTCCGCCCCAACGACAGAGAAGCGATGGCGGCGGCCGCCGGTCCTACCCTTTGATCCTTCCCGACACGGTGGCCGCGCTCGCGGGAGAAGCATGCGCCGGACAAGGTCCTGCGTGCTCCTTCGTCGAGCGTAGCTGCCGGCGTCGATTTCATTTGGGGCGGCGACGACGGCCATTCAGTCGACGACGGCGACCGGTGGTACGGCGGCCAGCAGTGCCTCGTCCATCCCGCGCGTCGCGGTGCGTTCGTCCCGCGCTGACAGCATGTCGTTCCGCTCGCCCCTTCCGTGGACGGCGGCACGGCACCCTCGCCCACGCCGGAGCAGTAGATGCTCGGCGGGCCCCGAAAGGAAAATGCGACGGCGCGGCATCATCAGTGGTTAGATCTTGATCTCCTTCTTATCTTTGGGTGCAAATTTTGCCTTTCGGGATTTATGGTTAGGGTTCATCAGCAATTTGGGGATTTTCTTTCATGATTCAAATTTCGTGCTCCCCAAACCATGAGTAATTATTACTGATAATTGACATGATAGGTGGGCTAATCCGGGGCTTTGTGCATCAACATAATTTTCTTTAAACATGATCCATAAGACATAAGCATAGTCTACATATTAAGAGCGGAGGCTTAAACATTGTCTCCTAATCAAAATTAGGACTCTAAAGATGATCAGATCGCTCTGATACCAATGTTAGACGTAATGCATCATTATGGGAACATCAACATATTCTGATCATGCATTAGAGCACCTAATGAAACAAATTGGCACAGCGATTAGGAGATCTACTTACAGATAGATGAAGAACTCTTGGGCCAGCTCGATGCAGGCAGGGTGAAGCCCATAGCAATGGCAGGTGGAGGGCTGGAGATGGCCGGCGGTGGCAATGGTCTTCCCGTCACTTCTGGCCTCCCTAGATCGGTAGGGTGAGGGAATATCGTGGAGCAGTTGTAGCAGATCGTGAACTCGTCAACCCTCGTTGCTACCTGCCTCCTCCCTTATATATGGTCCAGTGTGACAGGGGACCAAAACCATTTGTTGGTTATCGATGCCCCCGATCAGGGCGTGTACGAGAAAAAGTCACCTAGGTGAAAAGGTCCTGGACGTTGGTCCAGTGGGCCCCACTTTAATCTTGCGTTATGCTTTTGACTTTTCTCTTTTATCTGTTATAAACTAACAGATCAACCCAACAGGGAGGGTTGCGGCGGTGGTGGAGGCGGAAGCGGCGGATGAATCGGGGGTCGGAGACCAGGCGGCGCCAGAGCTTGCAGACGACGGATGCGCGCGGGAGGGAGGAAGGCTCCGGGGGAAGGAGGAGGAGGATCTCGGCCAGCAGGTTCTCGTCTTCCAGCGGCGGCGCCGCCGCCGGCGAGATGTAGCGGCAGAGGTGGATGCTCATCTCGCTACTGTTGTGGGATGGGATCGATGTGAAGTTGCAGGTGGCCCAAAGTGAGGCTGAAGACGGGAGTATATCCGGCCTGCCGGTGAGAAGCCCATGATTTGGCAAACACTGAAACCCACAAGGCCGAAATGAAGCACAAGATAGCTGCAGCTTTCAGTAGACGATACTCACCATTCCTTCAAAAAATGTATGCTCAAAAACAAAAACAAAACACCATTCCTTTAAAAATAAAGTACGGAGTACTTCAGATGAGTTCCCACTTCACGGTCCACCAGGGCATGCTAATTTATACTAGTTCACTTCATCTTTAACCAGGGGATGATATAGAAAGGGTCAATTTCAATGAAATGGAATAACATACAAAAAATAATCCATTTCTGCATCTCAGACACTGGAAGTTAACTAGATACCTGCAGAGTAAACGATGCCATCAGTCAAACCGATTCCTAAATTTAAATATTAGCTTCAAATTATCAAAATTGTGCCAAAAGGTCAAAGACTTTGTCATCTAAGCATTAGTGGACAAAACTAGCATTAGAAACAGGGAAAGGCAACATGAAGACAGTAAATCTGTAGTGGCAAACTTTCCAACTCCAATTGGTAGCACATTCACAAGATTTTGGCTAACTCTAGTTTCAGTAGAGGTTTAAAGTGGTTCAAATAACTCACTGGAATGACCTAGTTTATACAATGAGCATACAAAAGGACCGAAAGCCATGGTGGAATACACGCAACATCGAAGAAAAGGAGTTTACAACATATTCAACGAGTTAGCTAGCTTTTATTTTGTTGCTGGATTAGTCTCTAACACTATTATAATCCTTGTGTAATAGTATAAGAAGATCATCATTCACCCACATAGAGGTATGACTTTGGATCAACTGACATCATTGCCCCTATATGGGTTTTTGCGTTAACAATAAGTCATTAGCGTATCCTTCAAAAAAGAGTCATTAGCTAGCGGAATAATGTTTATTTGAGTGTATAAATTAAACATGTTTCTGCTCATGAATATGTAGACTTTTCACTTGCATGAATATATTTTTTCATTTATATTAACATTCCTTTTCGATACATGAACATTTTTCTATTTACTTAATTATTATTACGGTTGTTTCTAATATTTTTTATTTTTTGGAAAAATATGTGGATTTTTTGTGATACATTAGCGTTTAGAATCATTGAATAGTTATATCTCCGTAACGTCAACATATTCTCCGAAATAAATTTACATTTATTATTATGTGACAACATTTATTTTTCATATGTGTGATGAATTATTTCTATAACACATACATATTTGAATTAGTAAACTAATTATACTATAAAATGCAAATTTCAAGATTCATAGAATAAACTCAAGATGCCGAATGCAGCCACGTAGGCATGCTTTTAGGTGGAGCTCCCCCATTGCAGCTTAGGGAAAGCTGCAAATAGGAGCACATTGTTAGGATAATATGCGTGTTGTATTACCAGGGGGCCAAAGGCCACAATATATAGTACATGTACAGGTGCACATATGCAGAAAGCCCCCTAACATATGTGGAATCTACAATATACAGATATATACATCTAACACACATGTCATGGAAGATGTTCAGCCATCACCTGTGGTTAAAAAAGATCTTCTAGTGATAGATACGCTAGAACTTTTTTTGTGAAAATAGGATCGATTGATGCATATAGATACACACAGAATGCAATCAGCAGGGAAAAACTACCCAGCGTCGATCATCGTAGTGGTGGATTCTTAACTCTCTAGTGATTTCTCCTGTGTAAAAAGCGTATATACTACCGTAGAAACGGACTTTGCCATGTGTGCAAAACGGACTTTGCCCTCCCGAGTCCAGTAACGCATGCCTAACAGACCGAGCCTAGGGTTCTAAAAAAAGTACAACTGGCTCAATATTTGATCGGGTGCATCAATCGATCGATTACGGCGCCGCCGCCGTGAGTCCACCCGGCCATGGCAATGTTGACGAGAGCCGCCCGCCGCTTACTGCCTGCTTCGAGCCTCCTCGCCGCTGCCCTGCCGCTCCGAAGGACGTACAGCAGCAAGGTGCACGGCATCTTCATCAACTACGTCGATCACGACCGGCCGCACCTCTTCGCCCGCCCCACCTCCTCCCGGACCGTGGACGCCATGCTCGACTTCCTGCCCGACGACGACCGCCTGCGCTTCTGGTGGTCGGTCCTGGACCACAGCGGCGGCCTCCTCCTCTGCGACATGACCGTCGAGCTCTGCGTCTGCAACCCGGCGACGCGGCGGTGGACGCTCATCCCTCGCCTACAGCGGGAGCGGGAGGGCAAGAGCGGTGTGTACCTCGCGTTCGATCCGGCGGCGTCGCCGCACTACGAGCTGATAGTGGTTCCCGCGGCGCCGCCGGGGATGGACAAGCCGCCATTCGTGGATGATGACACGAGCCGCCGCTTGCTGGAATCGGAATGGCCACCGAATTTGTGGAGGCTGGACATCTTCTCGTCAAGGACTGGTCAGTGGGAGGAGAGGGCTTTCTTCCGGCAAGGCGAGCCGGCGGGAACCGTTCGGAGCTTGCTCCTGCATCAAGCCGACCCGACCTGTTGGGGTTGCCAGCGCTACAGGGTCTTTTGCCAAGGAGCACTCTACGTGCACTGCCGAGGTTCTTTTGTTTTGAGGTACCTTACATGCACTGATCGATCCTCTCACACCACTTCCTTATTTTTCTTATTCATAATTTCATGTCCATGAAAGTAGACCTATATTGATTTAGTATAATATTTGTATTATGCTTTCCTGCCTCCTCCGATTTAAATTAATTGATTCTACTTCATATGTATCTAGATGCGTTTATTGACTAAATACACATGCATCTAGATAAAATTGGGTCAATTAATATAAATCGGATAAAATATTCTTTTTGTTAGTACTATAATTAATTGTAAGTGAAAAATGATTAGTTTAAGCAAATACCATATGACTCGTAAGATATGATTAACTTTTTCCAGGCTTTCATTATCCAACGGTACATACCAAGTGATTAGTGCGCCAACATACAATGAGAGCAAGAGATACATAAAGCCATATCTAGGGAGATCACAAAATACGGTGTACTTTGGAATAGTCGAAGTGCCCGAGCGACTGCGGATTTGGATCCTCGACGAGTCAAGGTGGATGAATGGAGTGGATACTGAAGTATCAAGATGACCTTGTACCCTTAGCCCAGCACCTAATGAAATATGATCGGTATGATCGCCCGATGGATGCACATTGGATGGTACACGATGTGTCTGATGCTGAGGAAGATGCTTCGGCGGAAACTCTGACAAAAAAGAGATTTGAGTGGGATTCTGATGATGATGGATTTTTTACAATTAAACGTGGTCCTAAGATCTACCACAAACACTTTCATATTCTTGGATTCCACCCTTACAAGGAAGTCAGGGTCTAATCCTTATTTCCTTCATGTCAACGGGTCCATTTCATTGTCTTATTAATTACGTGGTAATTGAGGTCAACTTAGCTTGTATTGTTACATGGATCTGATCTCATCAACGACTCAGAACGGGAGGTCCTCCTCTTGTCCCACTGAAGTGGCATAAATGATGGATTGGAAATTGGAAGCAGTAGTAGTACTCTGCCACTTTTATTGTGAAGTTCAGTACGTGTTCAACAGCAAGATAGCTGGAGCTGGCAAAACGAAAAATATTAGTCCCGATACATACTAAATGTTGAAAATTTAGTTCAATTGAAAACTGAACTAAACCTCCGACGCTTTAGCATGGATGGATCGGAGAAAGTGGCGGATCATTCTAAGTGTTGTCACGCCGTCTCGGAGCTTGGAGTCTGGGCACTTGCGAGTCTGGCCTGCAGATCCTCCACTTCTACTTTGACCACATCCTTACGCTTGCTGATGTCACCTTTATACTTGTTGACCCAGTATAGCGTCGGGTTCACCAAGATGATCGAAGCCACTCCCGATGTGTAGGAGTTAACCTGCCCGCTTGCGCTCGGGCCGGTGAGCACTATTAGACCAGTCTTGCAGTACAAGGCGAAGTCCTCGCAGTTCGTCTTGATCAGGTTGTAGCACCTGAATCCATTCCTCAACAAGTGTAGCTGGCACGGTGGACAACCTTCTCGTCGGGATCGGCGGTGGCAAGCGTGCACGTCCCGCCTCTCACCTTGGCAAAGAAAAACCTCCTTCTGACGCCATACTTGTAGCGGTAGAGGGGACCCTCCGCCAGGAAACAGCTGAGGCAGGAGCACGCCACACTACTTATCTCCGTGGCGGTGGCAGAGGCAGCGGCGACTTCCAATCGGTAGCGTATGCATACCAAGCATGGCGTGGTTATCATAGAAGAGATAGAACTCCCAAGAGAAAGACTTGTGACTCTTTCACCTCCGCCCCTTCCAGTGGTAAAATGGATCACCTTATTCTCGCCCACATATATTCCTGCATGCGCAAGGAACACGGTCATACATCACCTATAACTAAACGTATACTGTATAAGCATTCCTAAGAGTTTGCATGATCGAGATGGTTCCACACCATGATGAGCGTAGACCCACGCGGCCCTCCACGAGTAGATGTGATCCCCCGCCTTCAAGGTCTCCTTCTCAACCCTAAAACAATGCGGGTAAAAATCTACTGTAAACAAAATGTAGGAGGTCCAAAAAATATAGAGAGATCAATTTGGAGCAAAACCTGTTGGACAGGACACCCATGGATGAACGGCGACGAAGATGGAGAAGGTCGGAAGCGAAAATGCGCCTTGCTTGCGCTTCGGTGCTAAGCGTCAAGAAGGAGATGGCAACAAATTAAATGGGCGAGTAGGATTTTACCAGACGTAGTACTGCACCTTTATATCCCGCAATGATCCAAGCCCGGCCTTCACCCTTGATTAGTTATATGCCATATGATACATTGGTTTATCCTAGCTTGATGTCAGTTATACAGGGTTGAGATCATATATAATTACATAAATTACCTGTAATTAATGAACATGTACAACTATGGTGTGGTCAGTATCTCACGATCTACAAATTGTACATCGAACGTCCACTAGTTGTGATAATTAGGAAGGGTTAGGATATACTATACTTTAATAAGATTCACAGCAGGCCCACTAGCTAGTAAACTTGACATGCAAAGGAGTTGACTTAAAGCTCAATCAATGAACATATTAAAGGAGTACTGTACGTTAATCATGAATATATAGAGCAATGTATTATTTAATATTTGAAAACAAATTAGTATTGCAACTACTAGTAACAACCTCAACCCGGGTAGGACGATTAGCCAACATAATTAAATTAATACCTGACACTCTGCTAGGCCGTTAGGTCAATATACTTTGTCAACACAATGTGTCTCGTCAACCACTGTATCTCGTCTTCTGGGTGGTGTAACTCTGATTACCAATGAAAGAAACAGGATTGTGGAGCAGTATCAGGATTGAGGACTAAGAAATCCGTGGGCTTGACAAAGTCGTCGCCAACTGCAAATCAGGGGCCGAGGCGGTATTTACATACCATTAATTCCTCTATGGAATAAATAATATCTAATCTAAAAACTCCATTTTACCCTGAATGCGTTAAGCATATACTACCTCCGTTTCAAGGAATAAGGCGCACACGTATTGCAAGACGAACTTTGACCATAAAAATTGAGCAATAAAATCTTGATTATATTATATGTAATTAGTATCGTTAGATTCGTATTGAAAAGAACTTTTCAATTATACTAACTAGTTGAATACCGTGCGTTGCTACGGCCTATTTTCGGTCGTCATACATATCATCCATGTAATGTAATATACACATAAATACCGAAAAAGATAGCCACATATTTTTATAAATATAAAAATTATACTTAGCGTATTTCAGTGTCATATGTACTAAAAGAAATGATTAAACTATATCTTATTAACTACTCCATTGACATGCTTGGGCTATTGGTTGACATCGGCGCAAACTCCATTTCTATCATTCCCGTAGGGTGCATAAGATAAATTATACATCCAAATCTAATATTTTAATATGGTCATATGTAATAGGGATAGGGAAATTTCTCTTATTACACCTTTTTTGATTGTGTATTTTTCTTTCAGTGCCATCGTGTCAGAAACTGTTAGTCAAAGACTTACCTTAAAAGAAAAATGCCTTATTTTTAGTAATATGATCTGATAATAAATAAACATATTTTAAAATGAAGATTTAAAATTTAAAGATAATTATTTGATGCTCCTGCATAATGCAGGGAAAAATACGCAGCCCGGAGCAGCACAAGTCTTCCTAAAGTCTTTCCGTACCCCCATAAACATAATTCATGAGCACAGAAAGAAACAACAACAAAATATCTCAATATTATTCCCTGAAGCGTAGGAGAGCAACATCTACCTAGCCCGAGCATGATGATGAATAGGCACCCCTTCATTAAGTTGCTTGTTGTGCGATAACCATGCTTCTGGGGACGCCATCAACTATTCTTTGTTGAATATCATGTGAGTTGCTATGCATGTCCGTCTTGTCTGAAGTAAGAGAGATCTACCACCTTTATGGTTGGAGCATGCATATTGTTAGAGAAGAACATTGGGCCGCTAACTAAAGCCATGATCCATGGTGGAAGTTTCAGTCTTGGACATATATCCTCAATCTCATATGAGAATAATAATTGTTGCAACATGCTTATGCATTAAAGAGGAGTCCATTATCTGTTGTCCATGTTGTCCCGGTATGGATGTCTAAGTTGAGAATAATCAAAAGCGAGAAATCCAAAATGCGAGCTTTCTCCTTAGACCTTTGTACAGGCGGCATGGAGGTACCCCATTGTGACACTTGGTTAAAACATGTGCATTGCAAAGATCCGGTAGTCCAAGCTAATTAGGACAAGGTGCGGGCACTATTAATATACTATGCATGAGACTTGCAACTTGTAAGATATAATTTACATAACTCATATGCTTTATTACTACCGTTGACAAAATTGTTTCATGTTTTCAAAATAAAAGCTCTAGCACAAATATAGCAATCGATGCTTTCCTCTTTGAAGGACCATTCTCTTTACTTTTATGTTGAGTCAGTTCACCTATCTCTCTCCACCTCAAGAAGCAAATACTTGTGTGAACTGTGCATTGATTCCTACATACTTGCATATTGTACTTGTTATATTACTCTATGTTGACAATTATTCATGAGATATACATGTTACAAGTTGAAAGCAACCGCTGAAACTTAATCTTCCTTTGTGTTGCTTCAATACCTTTACTTTGATTTATTGCTTTATGAGTTAACTCTTATGCAAGGCTTATTGATGCTTGTCTTGAAGTACTATTCATGAAAAGTATTTGCTTTATGATTCACTTGTTTATTCATGTCATTACCATTGTTTTGATCGCTGCATCCACTACATATGTTTACAAATAGTATGATCAAGGTTATGATGGCATGTCACTTCAGAAATTATCTTTGTTATCGTTTTACCTGCTCGGGACGAGCAGAACTAAGCTTGGGGATGCTTGATACGTCTCCGACGTATCGATAATTTCTTATGTTCCATGCCATATTATTGATGATACCTACATGTTTTATGCACACTTTATGTCATATTCGTGCATTTTCCGGAACTAACCTATTAACAAGATGCCGAAGTGTCAGCTTGCTCGTTTTCTCGCTGTTTTTGGTTTCGAAATCCTAGTAACGAAATATTCTCGGAATCGGACGAAATCAAGACCCAAGTTCCTATTTTTCCCGGAACCATCCAGAACACCCGAGAGCCGCCAGAGGGAAGCCCTGGGGGCCCCACACCACACCCTGGCGCGGCCAGAGGGGGGCCGCGCCGCCCTATTGTGTGGGCCCCCCAGGCCCCCTCCGAGGCTGCCCTTCCGCCTATTTAAAGCCTCCGTCGAGAAAACCCTGATGCGAAAAACCACGATACGGAAAACCTTCCAGAGACGCCGCCGCCGCCAATCCCATCTCGGGGGATTCTGGAGATCTCCTCCGGCACCCTGCCGGAGAGGGGATTCATCTCCCGGAGGACTCTACACCGCCATGGTCGCCTCCGGAGTGATGAGTGAGTAGTTCACCCCTGGACTATGGGTCCATAGCAGTAGCTAGATGGTTGTCTTCTCCTCATTGTGCTTCATTGTTGGATCTTGTGAGCTGCCTAATGATGGCGTGTATTTCACACGTTCGTTGGGCAACCCCAAGAGGAAGGTATGATGAGCACAGCAGCAAGTTTTCCCTCAGAAAGAAACCAAGGTTTATCGAACCAGGAGGAGCCAAGAAGCACGTTGAAGGTTGATGGCGGCGGGATGTAGTGCGGCGCAACACCGGAGATTCCGGCGCCAACGTGGAACCCGCACAACACAACCAAACTACTTTGCCCCAACGAAACGGTGAGGTTGTCAATCTCACCGGCTTGCTGTAACAAAGGATTAACCGTATTGTGTGGAAGATGATTGTTTGCAGAGAAAACAAGTAGAAACAAGTATTGCGATAGATTGTATTTCGAGTAAAGAGAATTGGACCGGGGTCCACAGTTCACTAGAGGTGTCTCTCCCATAAGACGAACGAGCATGTTGGGTGAACAAATTACGAGTTGGGCAATTGACAAATAAAGAGAGCATGACCATGCACATACATATCATGATGAGTATAGTGAGATTTAATTGGGCATTACGACAAAGTACATAGACCGCCATCCAACTGCATCTATGCCTAAAAAGTCCACCTTCAGGTTATCATCCGAACCCCCTCAAGTATTAAGTTGCAAGCAACAGACAATTGCATTAAGTATGGTGCGTAATGTAATCAACAACTACATCCTTAGACATAGCATCAATGTTTTATCCCTAGTGGCAACAAGCACAACACAACCTTAGAACTTTCCGTCACTCGTCCCGGTGTCAATGCGGGCATGAACCCACTATCGAGCATAAGTACTCCCTCTTGGAGTTAAAAGCATCTACTTGGCCAGAGCATCTACTAATAACGGAGAGCATGCAAGATCATAAACAACACATAAGCATAACTTTGATAATCACCATAACAAGTATTCTCTATTCATCGGATCCCAACAAACGCAACATATAGAATTACATATAGATGATCTTGATCATGATAGGCAGCTCACAAGATCCGACAATGATAGCACAATGGGGAGAAGACAACCATCTAGCTACTCGCTATGGACCCATAGTCCAGGGGTAGACTACTCACTCATCACTCCGGAGGCGACCATGGCGGTGTAGAGTCCTCCGGGAGATGATTCCCCTCTCCGGCAGGGTGCCGGAGGCGATCTCCGAGGATCCCCCGAGATGGGATTGGCGGCGACGGCGTCTCGGTAATGTTTTCCGTATCGTGGCTCTCGATGCGGGGGTTTCGTCACGGAGGCTATTTGTAGGCGGAAGGGCAAGTCAAGAGGCGGCACGGGGGCCCACACCACAGGCCGGCGCGGCCAAGGGGGGGGCCGCGCCGCCCTAGGGTTTGGCTCCCCTGTGGCCCCTCTTCGTCTCTCCTTCGGACTTCTGGAAGCTTCGTGAGAAAATAGGCCTCTGGGCTTTTATTTCGTCCAATTCCGAGAATATTTCTTTACTAGGATTTCTGAAACCAAAAACAGCGAGAAAACGAAGAAGCGGCACTTCGGCATCTTGTTAATAGGTTAGTTCCGGAAAATGCACGAATATGATATAAAGTGTGCATAAAACATGTAGATAACATCAATAATGTGGCATGGAACACAAGAAATTATCGATACGTTGGAGACGTATCAGCATCCCCAAGCTTAGTTACTGCTCGTCCCGAGCAGGTAAAACGATAACAAAGATAATTTCCGGAGTGACATGCCATCATAAACTTGATCATACTATTTGTAAAGCATATGTAGAGAATGCAGCGATCAAAACAATGTGTATGACATGAGTAAACAAGTGAATCATAAAGCAAAGACTTTTCATGAATAGTACTTCAAGACAAGCATCAATAAGTCTTGCATAAGAGTTAACTCATAAAGCAATAATTCAAAGTAAAGGTATTGAAGCAACACAAAAGAAGATTAAGTTTCAGCGGTTGCTTTCAACTTGTAACATATATATCTCATGGATATTGTCAACATAGAGTAATATAATAAGTGCAATAAGCAAGTATGTAAGAATCAATGCACAGTTCACACAAGTGTTTGCTTCTTGAGGTGGAGAGAAATAGGTGAACTGACTCAACATTGAAGTAAAGAGAATGGTCCTCATAGAGGAAAAGCATCGATTGCTATATTTGTGCTAGAGCTTTGATTTTGAAAACATGAAACAATTTTGTCAACGGTAGTAATAAAGCATATGCATCATGTAAATTATATCTTATAAGTTGCAAGCCTCATGCATAGTGTACTAATAGTGCTCGCACCTTGTCCTAATTAGCTTGGACTACCTGGATTATCACCGCAATACATATGCTTTAACCAAGTATCACAAAGGGGTACCTCTATGCCGCCTGTACAAAGGTCTAAGGAGAAAGCTCGCATTTGGATTTCTCGCTTTTGATTATTCTCAACTTAGACATCCATACCGGGACAACATAGACAACAGATAATGGACTCCTCTTTTAATGCTTTAAGCATTCAACAACAATTAATTCTTTTCTCATTAGAGATTTGAGGATGTTTGTCCAAAACTGAAACTTCCACCATGGAACATGGCTTTAGTTAAGCGGCCCAATGTTCTTCTCTCACAATATGCATGCTCAAACCATTCAACTCAGTGTAGATCGCCCTTACTTCAGACAAGACGAACATGCATAGCAACTCACATGAAATTCAACAATGAGTTGATGGCGTTCCCAGTAAACATGGTTATCGCACAACAAGCAACTTAATAAGAGATAAAGTGCATAATTACATATTCAATACTACAATAGTTTTTAAGGCTATTTTGTCCCATGAGCTATATATTGCAAAGGTGAATGATGGAATTTTAAAGGTAGCACTCAAGCAATTTACTTTGGAATGGCGGGAAAATACCATGTAGTAGGTAGGTATGGTGGACACAAATGGCATAGTGGTTGGCTCAAGTATTTTGGATGCATGAGAAGTATTCCCTCTCGATACAAGGTTTAGGCTAGCAAGGTTGTTTGAGGCAAACACAAGGATGAACTAGTACAACAAAACTCACATAAAAGACATATTGAAAGCATTATAATACTCTATACCGTCTTCCTTGTTGTTCAAACTCAAAACTAGAAATTATCTAGACCTTAGAGAAACCAAATATGCAAACCAAATTTTAGCATGCTCTATGTATTTCTTCATTAATAGGTGCAAAGCATATGATGCAAGAGCTTAAACATGAACACAACAATTGCCAAGTATCACATTACCCAAAACATTTATAGCAATTACTACATGTATCATTTTCCAATTCCAACCATATAACAATTTAACGAAGGAGAAACTTCGCCATGAATACTATGAGTAGAAACCAAGGACATATTTGTCCATATGCTACAGCGGAGTGTATATCTCTCCCATAAAGTGAATGCTAGGATCCATTTTATTCAAACAAAACAAGAACAAAAACAAACCGACGCTCCAAGAAAAAGCACATAAGATGTGGCCGAATAAAAATGTAGTTTCAGGGGAGGAACCTGATAATGTTGTCGATGAAGAAGAGGATGCCTTGGGCATCCCCAAGCTTAGACGCTTGAGTCTTCTTGATATATGCAGGGGTGAACCACCGGGTGCATCCCCAAGCTTAGAGCTTTCACTCTCCTTGATCATGTTGCATCATACTCCTCTCTTGATCCTTGAAAACTTCCTCCACACCAAACTCGAAACAACTCATTAGAGGGTTAGTGCACAATATAAATTGACATATTCAGAGGTGACACACTCATTCTTAACACTTCTGGACATTGCATAATGCTACTGGACATTAGTGGATCAAAGAAATTCATCCAACATAGCGAAAGAGGCAATGCGAAATAAAAGGCAGAATCTGTCAAAACAGAACAGTTCGTATTGACGAATTTTAAAATGGCAGCAGACTTGCTCAAATGAAAATGCTCAAATTGAATGAAAGTTGCGTACATATCTGAGGATCATGCACGTAAATTGGCATAATTTTCTGAGCTTCCTGCAGGGCAGTGGGCTCAGATTCGTGACAACAAAGAAATCTGGGACTGCGCAGTAATCCAAATCTAGTACTTACTTTTCTATCAACGGCTTAACTTGGCACAACAAAACTCAAAACTAAGATAAGGAGAGGTTGCTACAGTAGTAAACAACTTCCAAGACACAAAATAAAAACAAATTACTGTAGGTAAAAACATGGGTTGTCTCCCATAAGCGCTTTTCTTTAACGCCTTTCAGCTAGGCGCAGAAAGTGTGTATCAAGTATTATCGAAGGGTGATGCATTCTCAGCGAGGTGTGGAGTTTTCTCAACTAGGCATATTATATTAGATACATAAGTTTTAGCATCTCCCTTTTCATTAGTCTTAGGTGTGCTACTCTCATCAAACGAATTTTCAGGAACAAGCCAAGCATAATTATTTTCTAGTGCATCATTCATAGCTAGGAGCTTGCATGGTATTGGTGCTTTGATCTCCTCACCATCATCAATATTATTAGTGTATCTTATTCTATCCATATCCATCTTTTCAAGGAGACTAGCAAAATTAGTAGGAGAACCAAGCATATTAAATTTAGCAAAGACCTTTCTAGCTTCTCTTGCTAGACCACCAAATTCTCTAAGAAGGGTTTCTAAAACAAAATCTTTCTTTTCCCCTTCTTCCATATCACCAAGCGTGAAAAACATGTGTTGGATTATAGGATTAAGATTAACAAATTTAGTTTCCAACAAGCGAACTAAATGCGCAGCAGCAATTTCATAAGTAGGCGCAAGATCTATCAAGTGTCTATCTTCAAAATTTTCAATGGTACTAACATGGTTGAAGAATTCTTCTATATTATTTCTCCCAACTATAGACCCACGTCCTACCGGTATGTTCTTTGTGGTAAAATTAAAAGGAAACATGATGAAATAAGTAAAGTGAATGCAAGTAAACTAATTTTTTTTTGTGTTTTTGATATAGCAAACAAGATAGCAAATAAAGTAAAACTAGCAACTAATTTTTTTGTATTTTGATTTAGTGCAGCAAACAAAGTAGTAAATAAAATAAAGCAAGACAAAAACAAAGTAAAGAGATTGAGAAGTGGAGACTCCCCTTGCGGCGTGTCTTGATCTCCCCGGCAACGGCGCCGAGAAAATATGCTTGATGGCGTGTATTTCACACGTTCGTTGGGCAACCCCAAGAGGAAGGTATGATGAGCACAGCGAGCAAGTTTTCCCTCGAGAAAGAAACCAAGGTTTATCGAACCGGGAGGAGCCAAGAAGCACGTTGAAGGTTGATGGCGGCGGGATGTAGTGCGGCGCAACACCGGAGATTCCGGCGCCAACGTGGAACCTGCACAACACAACCAAACTACTTTGCCCCAACGAAACAGTGAGGTTGTCAATCTCACCGGCTTGTCTGTAACAAAGGATTAACCGTATTGTGTGGAAGATGATTGTTTGCGGAGAAAACAGTAGAAACAAGTATTGCGATAGATTGTATTTCGAGTAAAGAGAATTGGACCGGGGTCCACGATTCACTAGAGGTGTCTCTCCCATAAGACGAACAGCATGTTGGGTGAACAAATTACAGTTGGGCAATTGACAAATAAAGAGAGCATGACCATGCACATACATATCATGATGAGTATAGTGAGATTTAATTGGGCATTACGACAAAGTACATAGACCGCCATCCAAGCTGCATCTATGCCTAAAAAGTCCACCTTCGAGGTTATCATCCGAACCCCTCCGGTATTAAGTTGCAAGCAACAGGACAATTGCATTAAGTATGGTGCGTAATGTAATCAACAACTACATCCTTAGACATAGCATCAATGTTTTATCCCTAGTGGCAACAGCACAACACAACCTTAGAACTTTATGTCACTGTCCCGGGTGTCAATGCAGGCATGAACCCACTATCGAGCATAAGTACTCCCTCTTGGAGTTAAAAGCATCTACTTGGCCAGAGCATCTACTAATAACGGAGAGCATGCAAGATCATAAACAACACATAAGCATAACTTTGATAATCACCATAACAAGTATTCTCTATTCATCGGATCACCACTTCTCGAAGGCGGCGCCGCTCATCGGTTTGAGCGGCGGATCTTGGCGGTACCACCGCCCACCGGCGGCGAACTCCCGGAGCGAGTCCGGCATGTAATACGCGCCGCCGTACTTGCAGGCCGCACGGCGGCTCCCGCGGCGGAGCGCTTGCATTTCAAGCGCCACGCCTCCTCCACGGTGTCCGGCGAGCGGGATCGCTTCGATCCGCTCGCCGGCGAGGCGCTACTACAGCGGCGGGAGTCCATGCGGGTGGCGGCGGTTGGAATGCGGCGCGGGGGAGCGACTAATTGCTCGCCGGAGCAGGAGGAGGAGGCGGCGGCGCACGGCGGAGCTAGGGTTGCGAGTGAGGGGTTAACCCCTCACTCGCACCTGCGCCCGGTATAAGTAGGGGGCGGAGGGGCCGATTTCCTGGGCCCAGTATTCCGCCGAAACGGGGCAGCCCGAATACGGGGCCTGCTAGACGGCCCAAACCGCGCCTGCCCCGTATCTCGCCGGAATTTTACGGGGTGGGCGGGTTATAAAGGGCCTGTTAGACATGCTCTTTCTACCACTGAATTCGGCTGAAGCATTGTATTGTACTGTACAACAATACGTTGAGTAAAGAACTGTCAATCCGTGGGATGATTACACCGAAATTCTCCGTTTTGAAGGCTACTAGAACATTATGAGACAAGAATTTGATTCTTTCTTTAGCAGAAGAATTTGCTTCAACATCGTTGGGCCCAAAAACATCGTGGGCTCGGAACCTCAACGTGATTTCCCCTACTATATTCTCAATAATATTGGGCCTCCACCTCATTTCACTCCACCACGCCAGTTCCAGTCCAACCCACTGCAGGGATGACCAGCGACGAGGCCGAGACAACGAGCTCGCCGGCGGCGCCGCCGCTGGAGGACGACGACCTGCTCTCCGAGATCCTCCTCCGCCTCCCGCCGCAGCCCTCGTCCCTCCCCCGCGCCTCCGCCGTCTCCAAGCGCTGGCGTAGCCTCGCCTCCGACCCCCGCTTCTGCAGCCGCTTCCGCTCACACCACCGCCGCAACCCTCCCCTCCTCGGCTGCTTCGTCAAATTCTTTGACGACATCCACTTCACTTCTACCCTGGACGCGCCCAATCGCATCCCGCCGTCCCGCTTCTCCGTCCCCATCCACGCCGGTGACAGCTTCCGGCCCCTCGGGTGCCGCCATGGCCTCGCGCTCATCCTCTCGCCCAAGAACCAGCTCCTGGTGTGGGACCCCATCACCGGCGGCCAGCACCGCCTGGGCATTCCTCCAGCGTTCGACGCGGATGACAGCTGGATCAGCGCCGCGGTGCTTCGCCCTGCTGCTGCCGGAGACATCCAGCACTTCCAGGTGGTCTTGGTAGGAAACAGCGACATGCACCGCCGAAAGGCCGTCGCCTCCGTTTACTCATCCGAGACCGGCGTATGGGGTAATCTCATCACAGTACAGCTTCCGCCTGATGATCCTAGTGTTAATCAATACAACCCCGCTGTGATGGCTGGGGATTCCCTTTACTGGTTGATTAGTGGGGAAATCTACGGAATTCTTGAATTCGATTTGGATAGGCAGAGCCTATCTTTGATACCTGTGCCAGGGGATGAGATTCACTGGTGGGAAGGTGTTGGCAATATTTCGGTTATCTTGTTAGAAGATGGTGGCCTTGGTTTCCTCATCCTGTCAAAATTCAGCGCCCAGTTATGGAAGAGGGAGATGAATTGTGATGGTGTTAATTCGTGGCTGCTGGAAAGGACTATTGCGCTGGACAAGCTACTTTTAGAATGGGCGACAGAGCACCCATTCATCCTCGGGTTTGCTGAGAACAATAATGTGGTGTTATTACGGACATCGACTGGCGTATTCGCGGTCCAGCTGGAATCATTGCAGTTCAAGAAAGTTTTCGACTACAACAATTGGCATGGCTTTTATCCATTTGAAGTTGTCTATACTGCAGGTATAACTAGACCAAGTTATCTGATACTCTCTTATTACTAGTTTCGAATTATATAGTTCAAGTCTAAGGTAACCAACACTTTGGCTGTTTAATCTATGGGTGTGCCTAGTATAAAACAGAATACAATGATTGATAGAAAAATATTTTTTGAGGTATACATGCAAATTATTTGTACATTATTGGAACTAAATTTGATTGTTGCCTGTCTGTTGACTTATTCAAGAGCTGTATAATATAGCTATTGTTAGTGCATAACTTGCTGCTTAGGTATTTCTCACGATGAGATACTCGATGGTCGGAACCTGAAGACAGCTATATTAAAAAACTTGGTTGAACCAATTCACATGTCGAACACATGGTGTGATATTTACACTGTAACTTTTGACCTTTAGAAGAGTCCTGCTGTATGTGGCATTTCCATTTTGCAGTATTCAGGCTACATTTATCTAAATATAAATAGTCATGATCACTTTTATTTGTAGAATTTATTATTACAAGAATATTTTGTTTTATCCGAGATGGCATGGACATACTTAAGATTAATTTAAGGTGACTTCTCCCTTCAGATCTGCTAATTGTTGTGCATCATTGTTCATTTTATGAGATAAGCGAGTATATTCATATACTATATAATTAAACTGAAGAGAGTATACAGTGTAATATTATTTGTATTAAATAGTAGTAGATATGGTTTTGTTATCTGTTCTTATTGTCCCACCAAGATTCAATTGGTTTTATATGAAATTACAGCTATGTGTTTATTTTGATATCTCATTTATGCCCCCCTCATATCTATTTGGCTTTTCGTTGGAATCTTATTGGTTCCTTGACTTCTTATGTTTGTAGACAAGAGCATTGGTGGTGGGCAGGATGGAGCTGAACTTACAAAAGACATAAAATGATTTGTCCAGATGGGCATGCTATTGTGATGTATTGATCAAGCAGGTAACTATCTATCGGTGGTAGCAGAATGAAATGTGTTCCTTTCCTTTTATGCTATTTTTCTTTTACCTTTTCTGGATGCTTCAATGCATCTGGTTTTTTTTTTTGTGTGCTTATGAGTTCAAGTTTGAGGATCATGTGTTTGATGTTCCCTCAATGCAAAATAATTGATAACTTAAAAATCGTGTGCATTTGGCTTCGTACTTCCATTATTAATATCGACTTGCCACTTCACTTTATTGCTTATTTAGGGAAACACATTTCATATTGTTGCTCATTCAGGATCTTTGTAATACCTAGTTCTCGCTTATTGTTGTACAATTATGTTAAGCTAGGAGGATAGATTAAATATTTTCTCAGCATATCTCTATTTATGACTAAAGTCAGATAATCTCCAGTATAGTTTGTATGATTCAAACTACATGTTGGATGTTTTTATGGTTTATGTGCAGTCTGGTTTTCTTCCATTTTGGTCACTATGAATATTTAATAATTTATACAGAACACATGATAAGGTTGGTATGACTGAAACATCGCTTTCTTCATAAGTATGTGCTAGTGTTTTGTTTTTACAGTGGAGAGTAAAAAAACAATGATAGACGACCTTTACTTCAGGCTTGACAACTTGAATTTGATTTGCTAGTGACTATATATCTCGTACATTTCTGCTCTGTTACTCCATGAGCCCCTTATACTTCCATAATAATAAAGAAAAATTCAACATATTTGATAAACTAGGTTGTTCCAGTGAGTTATTTGAACCACTTTTAACCTCTACTGAAACTAGAGTTAGCCAAAAACTTGAGAATGTGCTACCATTTGGAGTTGGAAGGTTTGCCACTACAGATTTACTGTCTTCATGTTGCCTTTCCCTGTTTCTAATGCTAGTTTTTTTTCCATTAATGCTTAGATGACAAAGCTTTTGACCTTTTGGCACAATCTTGATAATTTGAAGCTAATATTTATCGGTTGAATCATACAAAAATTGTGAGGTGTTTAACATACTTTCCATGAATGAATATTAGGAATCGGTTTGACTGATGGCATCTTTTGCTCCGCAGGTATCTAGTTAACTTCCGCTGGCTGAGATGCAGAAATGGATTATTTTCTGTATGTTCTTCCATTTCATTCTGTATGCTGCATGGAACCTGTGAAATTGACCCTTTCTTTATAATCCCCTGGTCAAAAAATGAAGTGAACTCGTAGGAATTAGCATGCCCTGGCGGACTGTGAAGTGGGAATCCAGGGGCATGAAGAGAAACTGAACTTGCTTCTGTTAATTCCATATTGTTGGCCCTGTCAGTTAACCGTGCGGTTCATTTCCTTTTATGCCTTCCAAGCAAGCATGTTGATCCCGTGTGCACTCTTTTCGGCATTGAAACAACCGCCAGGTGGCCTAACTGAAGTTGGATATGCTATCCGGTTTGAGGATGTCAGTTAACCGTGGCCTAACGAAGAGAGCATGCTCCTCCTAATGCTGTCCGGAGAGCAGTAGCAGGTGGCTGCCAGTGGCCTGTCCAACCCTCTGGGCAGGCAAAACCAACTGCCATAGCTCTGCCTGATCAGGTGAGCAGACCACTGCACATACCGCGATTGGCGCCAACTCATGCAAGATGGCTTGTGGCTCGTTGCAGGCGCCAACCGGTAAGATAACAGACCATTCGATTACGTTGCATCTGCTCTGTTTATGCTCCTCCTCCTTGATCAACAATCATGGTACTTGGTACCTATGCATCTTTTTCTTTTGACACAAAGGGGAAAAACAAGCATTTGTTCTCTTGTTCTGATAACCTATTTCTCGCGTTGGGATGTGCATATTCAGCTGGTGCTGCAGCCTGTGTTCGAAACTGCAACGAGAAGTAGAGCCATAATTAACACCAGCATTTTCACAAGGAAAGCATACTTGAAGAGCTAGCTTGTCGATTATGGGGTCGTACATATGATGTTCAACGGCTGTGATTATAGCAACAATCAGTAACGGTTGATTTTGCCTATGGAGGTCTGTGAACCTCATCTCGGCTGTTATACTTATGTGTCCTTTTTTGAAAGGAAAAAAATGAGAAACAAATTGTATCTCAAGATAACAAATAAAAGAACTAGGATTTAAATGTTAGCCAACTTACTGAAACCTTCGCCACACCTCAATCAAAGAAGAAGAAAAACATGTCCCGGAAGCAAACTAGCATTGCTACTCAATCTTGCAGCACAGCAGGCTGAGGCAGGTGCAGTTCAACATACACGAGCTTCTTCCTAACTTATCATGCAAAATTAATATCAACAGTGTCATCAAAGGTCTTGTCATCTTCCCCAGACACTGTTTGTGCATTCAAATCCGTTGAGGATCCTTGGACATCCAGTACTCCATAAGCCTGCAGGGGTAGCATCATATATCTGATTAAGCAGACAGATAAATGCACATAGACGTCATATATTATCTTGTGCTTACTCAGAAACTAGAGTTCGTTTTTGTTGAAACTGACAATACAAGATATTGAGACCAAATTCGTTGCAGTAGATTGTACAATTGAGCCTGCTCCTATTTAATGTGAACCAAAGGAAATATTGAGCTGTCAGAGACCTTGCATGAGCTATCATGGAAAAAGAAACATATAAGATGAATCCGTACAAACCTAGGTAAGAGATGGCATGAAAGTTGAATTGTAGAAAATTCAGGGTTCAACTGGCAATCTGAATTCCAAAATAAGGTTGCAGCATATAATCAGATAAATCTTCATATATACAGCAACAAAACATATTCATTGTTTTGTGAATCTGATCTCGGAGAAAACTCTTTCCATGTAAATGGGTCTTAGAGGAAACTCAATCTAAATCTGATCAACAACCTACCAAGTGTCGATGAGATGATGTTTCTACGTCCATATGATCAGACCATACTCACTTAAGCATGTGTAATGCGGAAACATCATAAAGGCAGCGAGCTGAATAATGGAGAAAACAACAGAAAGCTCTCTTGATAATGTACAAATAACTTCTCAAAGGACAAACTTAATTTTTTTTTGAGAATAGGACACACACTAAATTAGAATTAGAAGACCTAGGTAAAGCACTTGATGTCGTACAATGAAATTCTTATGCCACAGTTGCGGGTGAGATATGTAGGGTATAAATGTTACTGCCAAAATGGTTCACAATTTAACTAAACAAGTGAAGTAGTAATAGGATTCTACAACCATTATTTACTAAGAAATTAAGTAAGGTTGAGGAGTACCAAAATCCATTAGAATTAAAATCATAATGCATTCATTATTGAGAGTGTTCCACATCTGTACATACTAAGAGGGTAGACTATATCAGCACATCAAACATACCCACTCAACATTTCCTACCTACAAACCCATCCTCCTTTTGGGCCTCATATACGCCAAACCTTTCTTCAGTCCCGGCATAGCAACCTGCTGCCGCTTGCCTCTCTTCTCCAGCCTCCCATTCTCTCTGCCTGCCGCCTCCACTTGCTCCTGCCTCATCTTCTCCATCTCATCCATGGTCGACTTCTCCTCATCATGCCACCTCCCGCGGTCAAGGAAGGAGGTGTTGCCCTCCTTCACAGAGAACAACATGGGACCCAACTTCGCCAGCCATTGTGGGTCAACTGCAGTGACACATTGCATATACTCCTTGGCTGTCAGGACAAGCTCGTGGTAGACGACGTACTCAGGGGTGTAGCCGAGACCGTAGAGGGCGCTGCTGGGATGCAGGTGGCACGGAATCCCATTCTGACAGTTGACGTACTCTCCAATGCCCTTCAGCTGTGCGGAATTCTGGAAGTATGCTGAGCAGATG
Source organism: Lolium rigidum (assembly GCF_022539505.1). Classification (NCBI taxonomy): domain Eukaryota; kingdom Viridiplantae; phylum Streptophyta; class Magnoliopsida; order Poales; family Poaceae; genus Lolium; species Lolium rigidum. Next base: position 25,027,285 of record NC_061509.1, read on the forward strand.
GCCTTCCTCACCACGTCCCATTCCATACAGCATGGAGTCAACGGGATCCTCAGGGCATTTAGTATGTCCAGCAACTGAGACCTCACTTCCCGAGCCTTCTGGAGACCCTTGACATGGAGGAAGTGGTCACTGCACCAGTCTACCCTGCATTGGTTCAACTCCCATTGCTTGTATACATTGAGGAGTGTCAGATGGTCAGATTCCGGGACAAAGAACTTCTCCCTTGCGACATCACTCTCCTCTGCTCGATCTTTTGGCCGGAAGAATACCGATGGCACCGAGAGCATGGACACAATTGTCAGTACTTCCTCAAGGCACCCCAGCTCCTTCCCCATGAGAAGCATCTTTGCCAGGGTTGGGTCTAATGGGAACTCCACCATCTTACGACCTAGACTTGTAAGGCCACCAAGATTGTTCAAGGCGCCCAAGAGCCAGAGCTGGTACATGGAGTTCAGGATATTCTCCTGCGGAGGTGGATCCATGAAGTCGAAATTGAGCAAATTTTCGACATTGAGGGATTTCAGCAAAAGGACCACATTCCCAAGGTTGGTCCTTTGGATCTCTGGCACGGGGTTAAGGAGCATCTCATTCTGGTAAGCTGATTCGGTGAACAGCCTGTAGCATGTGCCAGGACCAGTTCTTCCTGCACGCCCCGCACGCTGGTCTGCCGCTGCTCGGCTACATGGAAACACCTGAAGAGCGTCCATGCCCATCCGTGGATTGTGTACCTTTATCTTTCCATACCCGGTATCAATGACATACAAAATACCATCTACTGTCAGGGACGTCTCGGCGATGTTGGTAGCAACGATGCATTTGCGAGTGCCCTCTTGCGCCTTCTGAAAAATCTTGGCCTGCAAGTCAGCAGGCAACTGTGAATAGATGGGCAAGATTAAGAGATTGGGTACAGGCTTGGTGGATGATGATACTAGCTGCTCCATGCGCTCGGCAAGCGCATAGCAAGCAGCCTCAATCTCTTCCTGCCCGGTCATGAAGATGAGTATGTCCCCAGGGCCACTCGTTATGTGGATTGACATGGCCTGCTTCACTGCCGCTTCCACATAGTCTTCACACGGCGTTTGGCTGAACAGGATATTCACTGGAAATGTCCTGCCTGGTATGTGAAATACAGGCGCGCCTCCAAAGAATTTCGAGAACTTGTCTGCATTTAGTGTTGCAGACGTGACGATTAGCTTAAAATCCCGTCGACGTGCAACAACCTTCCTCAGTATACCGAACAAAATATCAGTGTTGAGTGATCTCTCATGCGCCTCATCCATGATGATAACCCGGTATCTGTCAAGGTCAGCATCCTTCAATGTTTCGCGGAGAAGCACTCCATCTGTCATGTACTTTATCTTCGTGGTAGGACACATGACATCCTCAAACCGGATAGCATATCCAACTTCGTCCCCAAGCGCAGTCCCCATCTCTTCGCTGACACGCCGAGCGACACTCATGGCAGCCACACGTCTTGGTTGTGTGCAACCGACGAGGCCAGTCCTGGTGTATCCATCCTCATGAAGATACTGAGTGAGCTGGGTAGTCTTCCCGGAACCAGTTTCGCCAATGACCACGACCACCTGGTTCTCACGCACAACCTCTAGAAGGTCATCCCGGGCAGCGTATATGGGAAGATATTGCCTCTGCTCAGCAAGAGATTTCGATTTTGCAAAATCACTGACGGCCTCTGTTTTTCCCTTCATGTGCTGTGAAAATTTCAGCTTCTCTTTGAAACCACCAGCAACTGATGTATCAGTATCAACCTGTTCAGTTGTTTTCTCAACACCCAGAATAACACCAAGCTTCGATCCGGCAAGCTCCCAGAAGCGCTGTCTCGACTTGTTCATACTCTGCTTCTCACGGATCTCCTTGACCAAAAGAGACCCTCTGCGCGCGATGATAGCCATGTCGGACGTCGGGTCCTTGAGCGGCGTCACAGTATCCACTTGATCTGTGAACACAGCCCGTCCATCGAGGAACGGGGGTTTCGTGTCACGAACAAGTAGTGTCACTCTACGCTCATTTTCATCATCGAACTCTGTCTGCACCCCTGTCCTTCGAACGGCTCCGGATCTGCACAGCTGGCTGTCCTCCCACCGAGCATTCTCGGCGGTGATATGCGACAGCCTTTTGGTCTGGGCAAGAGTCACCCGAGTACCATCTTGGCGAGTCAGCTTTGCGGTCTTGTTAATTCGAAGGGAAGCATCATCTCCAAGACAATTGTCAGCACTGAACATAGTGCCGTGTTCTTCTTCACGGTCATACCAAGCGCGGTCGGCGTCATAATCCATCTCCTGCATCATCTCCTCGGTGACCTTCGGATTTCTATCAGCAGCTGCTGAGGGCCTTCTGTCAGCAACCTGGGTGTTCCTGCACGACGAATAAGAAGATCCTTTTGATTTCGAGGAGGAGCCGGAAGGGCGTAGAGGGGCAGGCAAGGAAGAACAAACGTTGTCCCAAGGGGATGCTGCAGAGCGACCAGCTCTGGCTCCGATTCTTCCCGGTGTATGCTCGCGACGGTCTGCCCTGCTGGTGGTAAATGCAGCGGGGGCCGGCGCTCCGTCCTTGTGGGGACGGCGAGGAGGAGGAGCCCTGGACGCATCGTTGCCGCTCCCTTGTGTTTCTTCTCGCCTCATCCTCTTTGCGGGCAGGTCGTCGAGAGATGCAGCAGAAGCAGCGGCGGAGCTCCTCGGCCGACGCTCGTGTCTCCCCGGCAGGATCAGACCCTGCATCGCGCCGTCGTCGTCCTCCAGCTGCCGCCGCCCTCGGTAGACGGTCGCCATCTGAGGGGACCGATCTGGACGAAGGAGAGAGGGATTCGGTTGTCCTCGGCAGCAAGCGGATCCAAGCAGCCTAGGGGAAAAAGGCAATCGCGTCCGGGCCGACTGATGTGAGGGCGACAACGGCGAGTCGCTCCGGCGGCGAACGCGGGCGACGACGGCGAGTTGCTCCGGCTCGGTGAATTGGGTTGGGCTTGGGGAGAGGAACCGGTTGGGTTATATTGACTTGGCTAGAGTGTAAACCGACTCGGACTCGTCTCTGGTTTTTCTTCAGAAACGTTCGGACAAAAGCTCAACAAAGAAACGTTTGGAGTGTTGCCGATCATGGGATTTGTCTCACTGGAAATTTGCAATCAATAAGCCCAAATTTCTTCGGACAGGAAACATTAAATTCAGCATTGTGTAAATTGTGTCAAAAGCTTCGAGTTGGATCATCTCAGCAATATTAGACAATGGCAAACATTTGAAACATAGAGCAACAATATGTAATTTTAGTATAGTGGCACAAACCTTCAACTTCTAATACGGAGTACTAGAAATTTGGATACATCTGGTCTGAGTACTCACTGATAGAACATGGGCACCTGAGGGGCTCGTGGACTAAGAAAGCAGAAACACCTGGTCTCTAGCTAACATACATACCTCTCAGAAATATACAACCTACTAACCTAGCTAGTCACGAACAAAACGAATTGGATAAAATCCATGCACTACATGACTCAAGCAGGAGGGTCGTGCATCATTTTATTGAATGATCCGCAAATTGGTCCAAAATGACTGTCATTCTTTTTATTCCCACAGCATCAAGCAAAACTTGCACCATGAAAGGAAGCCTGCCATTCAAGGCAACATTATGGGAGGTGGGGGAGGGGCAAAGACTAAGCAAAGGGTTGCATAGAAGATGTTCCTCTCCAAATCAAACTCAAGAGGCGCGCGGGATGGATGAAGGCGGTGGGGACATGCGAAGGAGGATGCTGGTCGAGCAAGTCGTCGACTTCGAGCGGCGTCGCCACCGGCGAGTCGGGGTGGCGGCGGAGGCTCGCCGTCATCTCACCCTTCTCTTTCCTCATCTCACGGCCTCACACTCCTAAGAGCATCTCTAGCAGAGCCTCTATGTTTCCGAACCGAAAAAAGTGAGTTCAGTCTCCCGAAAACCAAATTGCGAGCGGATTTAGTCACGACGCAGAACAGAAACCGAAAACGTGAACCAAAAACGCGGAAATCAAACGTCGCGGGAAATCGAAACTCGCGATTGCACTCGATTTCATCCGATCAAGCTGAATTCATTCATAATTTACAATACTAGGGGCAAAATACATGCAACTTGGACCTACATTGGATAGTAGGGGCCTAATTTAGACTAGATTTAGTCCCTGGAGTGACTATATTGTCACTGGGGCGCTTAATGTCGCCGGCGGAGGGTTTTTTGGTCGCCGGCTCAAAAATATTGGATTTGGTAGTCTCCGAGGAACGACTGCCTACTCTCCGAAGAGGGGTCACCCTCGAAGTCATCGCCCTAGTCATTCATGTCATCGAGATCTTCATATTGGGCCAAAGGTGGCGGAGAAAGCCCAGTCAGCTGTAGCATCGAAGGGGAAGCTCGACACACGCCCTTGCTTGGGAACCGGTTCCACATGCAAAGCTGCTTCGGATGCACTTTCCGGGCGCTTAGGGGTTCGGGAGACAATTTTTGACAAAAGTCATCTCAGGATGATGGCCGCAACCCCTATGGTCTATGGATGCCATAGTTCTATAATATAGACCTTGCCGACAGCGTAAATATGCCAATTATCAGTATCACCATGCGTTGTTTCTTGCACTATGTACAGGCAGGCGGCATTTATCCCACAACCCTAGGACATTTTGTTTTAGATACGTGGAAGCAAATTCTCTTTTGAATAATTCTTCATTTGACACAATGTAATCACTAAACCTTTTTTCTATATATACATAAACAGAGAAACAAACACAAGGTCATCACATTTCTCCTCGGTAACCTCCACCACCATACTGATCTCTTCTGGAGGCAGCCATGGCCATGGAGTTCTGCCGCTCCCGCTTTGGACAATCGGCGATACGATGCCCAAGGCCACCACAGGTTTGACATCCCTTAACGCCACTCTCCTGGGCAATAGCCTCAGCATCCGCCAGCGGGTCGACAAGCTCAGCAAGCACTGGTGGTATTCTCTGCTTCGCTTCCTTGAGCAAGTGCTTGAGGTCAAGAAGCGTGGTCTCTGTCTGGTTCCTGTTGATGAATGTTGTCGCTACTCCAGTTTTTCCACATCGACCCGTTCGACCGATCCTGTGGACATAGTTCTCAATCTCGGCAGGCATGTCGTAGTTGATCACATGCTGGATATCAGGGAAATCGAGACCCTTGGAGGCGACATCAGTACCTACCAAGACATCCTTCTTTCCACTCTTGAAGAACTCGATAGCATTCTGCCTTTCCTCCTGATCTTTTCCTCCATGGATCGCAACAGCTTCCACACCCTTCAGAAGAAGATACTCATGGATGTAGTCGACATCAGTTTTGTTTTCACAAAATATAAGAACAGGAGGTGGAGTCTTCTGGAGGCATTCGAGGAGGTATATAATTCTGGCTTCTTCCTTGACGTACTCAACTTCTTGGATGACATCGAGATTTGCTGCTCCAGCTCTTCCAACATTGACGGTAACCGGCTTCACAAGGGCACTCTTTGCAAAGTTCTGAATCTTCTCGGGCATAGTGGCAGAGAAAAGAAGGGTCTGCCTTTGGGACTTCAAATGGTCAATAACCTCCCGAATGTCATCCTCAAATCCCAGATCAACAAGCCTGTCAGCTTCATCTAATGTTAAATACCTGTGCAAATCAAGAAACCTATTAAGGAACTTGAAAACTGTCTGCACTACTTTTAAAAGATAGTCTGCTAGTTTAAATTGTCCAATATACGACAGCATATTACATACCAAAGCATTTTCATTAAAAAAACAAGCTGTTAACTCCTAAGTAATGCGGAAATATTTTGCAGTACTTGGACAGTGAAACTTCATAATCTATATTAATATTTGGTTCAGAGCTGTTCAATTTTGAACATTCGTTGAACATATCTATACATCCATGAATAGGCAAGTTCATATTTAGATTGATCGGGCCTATATCTATTTTTAGGAATAAAAAAAATGTCTATCTCATCTGAAGTCTTCTCTACCCAGCCTTTGGTCTCATCCTACTCCCAAATCCCTACTCAAGGCTTATTACTACTTCCAATACATGAGAATGGTATATTTACTTATATGTGCATCCCTTGCAGTCAACCAGTGCTTTTGGTGATGAGGTACACCATGGATGAGAATAAGGCATACATATTTGTGCATGCAGAAATTACCATTCAAGTGTATTGTTCATGCGCGTAATTGATGTCCTTTGGTAATTGGTACTGTAGAGTTTAATTACTTTCCAATGGTAAGGATTGTTTGTTTGATCTATGAATTAGGCCAGTTTATATTTAGATTGATCTGGCCTATATATGTTTTTTTAGGAGAACCCTCTGTACAACGATGCATGTTGTAATAGTTATTAGGATTAAACAGGAAGAAAAAAATTCTCTATCTCTGAAATCTTCTCTACCCAGCCTTTGGTCTCACCCTACTCCCAAATCCCTCCCAACAAGTGTGCTGCCCGGCCATCACCAGTTCAGTGCTCACTGCAACTAAGTTAAGCGTGTTTAAATTCAGATTGATCTGGGACCTTTGCAGTGTTTGTTTTGACTTATGAGAACCCTCTATATAACGATGCCTATTATGCTCATTGGCGTTAACAAGAACAGTGAAATAATCTTTTGTGACATCTAAACTCTTCCTCCTACATCCCTCACCATCGGCAACATTCTCTGAAGAATCACAGGCACTGGCCAGCAACCATCTGCTATAAGTTAACCCATGAAAATACACTCCTCAATCCATCAACACTAATGTATGACAAGTTTTAGAGGTTATTACAATGAAGACAACATGTGTATATTCTCTTGAGCGTATCAATTCCTTTTGAAAATAACAGAACATTGTTGCACTTTCATATGAGCAATTTAGCCATAGCAAAGAATTAGTTCAAACTTTTTATCTAAGAAGAGAATACGAACCTATATATGAGTCTGGCAAAACTGAGCTATTATGTTATCTCTGAAAAGGTTGTATAAAAACACCAGTTCGATTAATCGCACATACAGACAAATATTAGTACAGCATACCTGCAATTGTCGAGGTTCATCTTCTTTTTTGCGAGAAGATCCTTGAGGCGTCCAGGCGTGGCAACGACAATATGCACGCCCTTGTTGAGCACATCGAGCTGCGTCCTCACGTCTACACCCCCAATGCAAAGCAGCGGCCGAATCTCCGGGAAGCCAGCCTGCGTGAGTGGAGCGAGGAACGTCTCGATGACATCGTACGTCTGCTTGGCGAGCTCCCTCGACGGGCAGATGACCATCCCGAACGGGCCCTCCCCGGGCACAACCGGCATGAGCGTCTCCTCCTGCAGCGCGAGCATGACGAGCGGCAGCACGAACTGTTGGATAATTAGGCACAATTTCCATGATTAATTCCAGAATATTAAGCATGACGACAGTAACTACTAACATGTGAAACTCGAACATACTAGATGCAGTGATCAACATGAACAGTAGCAGAGCAAACAGTACAACATCCATCGCTAAACAGATCGAGATATGTCGCACGTACCGATCTGGTGGAGGTGGCGGTGAAGGTGTAGCAGACGATGTCGCAGCAGTCACGTTGTTGATGACAACGTTGTTGACGACGGGGACGACGGGTCGAAGTAGACGGCGTTGAAGACGACGGTAGGCAGCACCGCCCGACTTGGACGGAAGGCGACCCGTGATGAAGAACTTGAGCAGTCGCGCAGAGCGCTTCCCAAAAACCTAATTCGCCCTCTCCCGTACAGGATCGCAAGGACGAGCGGTTCCGGAGACCTGCTCTCCCGTTCGCCGATGCACGTCGGCGCGCGGGATGGAGTAGGCTACGATGGCGGCGCAAGCGAGAGAGAGGTGAAAACCCTAACTCGTGTATTAGATGTGTTTCCGCGGTAGCCGGGCAAGAGATTATATAGGCTCGGGAAACCCTAGGCAACGTGGGCCACGCCCACGTCGCACGAACGTTTCGAGTCGGTTACAGATAGCCCACGATCCGGGAGCGACCCGAACCGACTAACTGCGACGCGTCCGTCTAGGACTCTGTTCGTTTTCCTGAGCTGCAAAAAGTAAGGAAAGTCTCGGCTCGAGGCTCAATCCACTCACCACGAGCGCGGCGCGCGCGTCGTGACGTGTCGAGTCGAGTCGAGACGAGCGAGCGAGGAGGAGGAGCGCGCGCGTGTAGCACTCCTATTCTCACTCACTTACTAGTGGTGGAACAACCCACCTTATAAGGTGGTCTAACTTCCTCCCAACTTTCCATGTGGGACTAAACTTCCCACCTCTTGCCACTCCCTAGTGAGCTGCCACCAACTTGGGCTCAAACTCACAAGGCTGCCACTATGTGGGCTTTGAGATTTATAGGAAAAACTGAAATCTAATTTGGGCCACTAAGTGTAGGCCCAATATTTCAACAATCCCCCACCAGATCTCAAATCCCCATTTAGAGATTTACCAATACTCACTGCTTGTTTATATACCGGTGTTTCAGCGGAGACTGTTAAGTTGAACTTCCGCCTAGAACCTTAAGCTACATCCATTCACACTTGAACAATGGACTAAGCCTTGAATTGCAAGTTTTGCGTGAACAGGGTTTCACTCAAAGTCATGACCAGTACATGGCTGCCAGTAGCCTACCCCGCGGGTGAAGCATATACGTCATACTTCATGGTCTCTTCATGAGTTTACTAGAGATCACCCAAATCTCATAGATTGCGACGTTTAACAATCGGACTCATATAGGTGTGTTATTTCAAGAATGCTCTGTAGGACAACATCTTTGCTAAAATAGCCAACATAAACACATTAAGGCTTTTACCAACCTGCCTTACAGCAATTGAGAGTTGTGCATCTTCACATAGAGAGGGTTACATAATACTCTCCTCAATTAAACCACTAGTTTGTTCTTCCCAGGTCCTAATTCACGGGATCTCCGATCACAAAGGTTGGGTTACCACTATGGTGTAACATCAACGGGTCTCAAACCCATCTCCCTCGATGCACTTTCTATCACATTACGTGATAGTCCCTTTGTAAAGGGATCTGCCGAGGTTTTTGTCTGTTTGAATATATGTAACGGTTATTACTCCGGAGTTTCGCAATTTCACGACGGACTTCAAACGTCTCTTGACGTGTCTTGATGACTTCGCGTTATCCTTAGAATTGTTCACTTTAACAATTACGGTTTGATTGTCACAATTCAAAAGGATTGCCGGAACGGGTTTTTCAACCACGAGGCAAGTCCATCAAGAGCTCACGCAACCATTCGATTCAACGAGTGGTTGTGTCCAAAGCAATAAGTTCTGCTTCCATAGTTGACCTCGTCAATATGGTTTGCTTGCAAGATCTCCATGACAACTGCGCCACCTCCAAAGGTAAATACATACCCGCTAGTGGCGTAGAGATCAGCTACATCGGAGATCCAATTCGAATCACTATATCCTTCAAGCACGGTGGGTGCCCTGAATAGTGAATCCCATAACTCATTGTACCACATAGGTAGCGCATGACCCTATCAAGTGCATGCCAATGATCGAGTACCCGGGTTTGACATGAACCTACTCAACTTGCTAACAGCAAAAGAGATGTCGAGTCTAGTCGCGCTCGCTAAGTACATGAGTGAGCCAACGATCTGAGAATATCTCAATTGATCTACGGCAATCCTCCGGTTCTTGCGCAATGTCACACTGGGATCATAAGGTGTTGGAGAAGACTTGCTATCAATGTAGCCGAACCGGCTTAAGATCTTCTCAACATAATGGGATTGCGTTAGAGTAATCCTACTCTCGTTCTTAATAAGTTTGATGTTCAGAATCACATCAGCTTCTCCCAGATCTTTCATATCAAAGCACTTTGACAAGAAAGACTTGACCTCGTGAATTACTTTCATGTTTGTACCAAATATCAGAATATCATCCACATACAAACACAATATAACACCTTCGCCCCCACCATGGCGATAGTAAACGCACTTGTCAGCCTCATTGACAACAAAGCCTACAGAAGTCAAAGTTCTGTCAAACTTCTCATGCCATTGCTTAGGTGCTTGTTTCGGTGCCATATAAAGATTTCAGCAACTTGCACACCTTTCTTTCTTCACCTTTTACTACAAACCCATCAGGCTGATCCATATAGATTTCCTCTTCCAACTCTCCATTAAGAAAAGCTGTCTTTACGTCCATTTGATGAACGATAAGACCATAGGAGGCAGCCATGGACAGTAGTACTCGAATGGTGGTAAGTCTAGCGACAGGTGAATAGGTATCGAAGTAATCTTCACCTTCTCTCTGTGTGTAGCCTTTAGCTACAAGCCGCGCCTTGTACTTCTCAATAGTACCATCAGGTCTTAGCTTCTTCTTGAACACCCATTTGCAGCCCACGAGGCTTGCATCCATGGGGTCGTTCGATAGCTCCCAAGTTCCATTAGAAAGAATCGAGTCCATCTCATTATGGACAGCTTCTTTCCGATCATACTGCATACGGAGATGCATATGCCTCTGCAATGGAAGTGGGAGTATCATCCACAAGGTACACAATGAAATCATCACCAAAGGATTTTTCAATCCTTCGTCTCTTGCTCCGTTTAGGAGCTTCATTGTCATCCTTCTCAGTAACAATCTCATGTGATTGTTCAAAATACTCATTAGATGTACTAGACTCGGGAATTATCTCGAGTAGAAATTCTAGCAATGCTATGCATATCTTTCATAGGAAACATATTCTCAAAAAATGTTGCATCACGAGATTCCATAATAGTATCAACATGCATATCGGGTACCTCGGATTGAACTACTAAAAATCTATATCCTACACTCCGCGGAGCATAACCTAGAAAGATACAATCCACTGTCTTTGGTCCAAGTTTGCGCTTCTTAGTAATTGGAATATTGACTTTCGCCAAACATCCCCATGTGCGCAAATACGAAAGTGATGGTTTTCTCCCAGCCCACTCCTCGTAAGGGGTTTTATCTTTATTCTTGTTAGGAACTCTATTCGGGACATGACATGAAGTCAACAAAGCCTCCCCCACCATGCCTTTGATAAACCAGCGAGTGGCTAACATGGAATTCACCAAGTCGGTCGGCGTGCGGTTTTTCCTCTCGGCAACCCCGTTTGATTGGGGCGAATAGGGAGCGTCCTCTCATGAATAATGCCATGTTCCTCACGGAATTCATCAAAGATTTTAGGAAAATATTCACCACCACGATCCGACCTAAGACGCTTGATCTTTCTCTCTAGTTGATTTTCAACTTCGGCCTTATAAATTTTAAAGTAGTCTAAAGCTTCATCTTTAGTTCGCAACAAATAAACATAGCAAAATCTAGTCGCATCATCAATCAATGTCATGAAATATCTCTTTCCACCTTTTGTCAACACACCATTCATCTCGCATAGATCAGAATGTATGAGTTCTAGAGGTGCCAAGTTTCTCTCCTCGGCCGCCTTATGAGGCTTCCGAGGTTGCTTTGATTGCACACAACTATGGCACTTAGAACCTTTGGCAATGGTGAACTTCGGAATTAAACTTAAACTGGATAGCCGAGACATTAAACCAAAATTAATGTGACATAAACGAGAATGCCAAACACCGGTATCATCACTAACATTGCCACAAATATGGTTCACGGACTTATTACTTGAAATCAGAAGCGAAAAGCGGAACAAGCCTCCGCACTCATAGCCTTTACCAATAAATTGTCCAAACTTGGAAACAACTACTTTATTCGACTCTAAAACAACCTTAAACCCATCTCTCGCATAGAAGGGAGCCGCTAACGAGATTCTTGTTCATAGTAGGGACATGCTTGCACGTTCCTCAGTCTGCACGATCTTCCCCGAAGTGAACTTCAGATCTACCGTGCCAACACCACGAACGAAGCATGTGACCCATTCCCCATCAAGACGGAAGAATCCCGGGCGACACTGGTAAGAAGTGAACATAGAGATGTCGGCACACACATGAACATTAGCACCGGTATCAATCCACCAACATGGAGATTGAAATGCGAAAGAACGATAAAGAGATTACCGTACCCATCAGCATTGCTAGCGGTCACCGTGTTGACTTGCCTCGCCTTTTTCTTGCGGTCTGCCCTCTCCGGACAATCCTTAGAAAAGTGGCCGAGTCTCTCCACGAGTAAAGCGGCTCGGATCTGCTTTGTTTATCATCTTCTTCTTCTTGAAGGTTGTAGTCTTCATAGGCTTATTGAAGGAGGGCTTGTTATTCCCTTTGTTCTTGCTGTAGGGTTTCTTCTGCACCATGTTGGCGCTAGACTGACCCTCTCCTTTCTCAGTATTATCCTTACACTACAGGAAAATCAGGCGCTGCCGTGCAGCATATCATTGCCGTGAGGCACCGCACGGCAAAGAATTCTTTGCCGTGCGCCGCAAGAGGCACGCACGGCAAAGAATATGTGCACGGCAAAGTTACAGGGTGGCGCACGGCAAAGATAAAGAGCACGGCAACCTCACCCATGCCGCACGGCAACGTTCACTCGCACGGCAAAGTTCCTCAAACGCGCACGGCAAAGAAACCATGACGGCAAAGCCAACGGAGGCCGCACGGCAAAGAAACTGTGCTCGGCAAAGGACTGGGACATTGCCGTGGGCTTCCCTTTGCCGTGCGGCCGGATAAAATGCACGGCAAAGACGCCTTTGCCGTGCACTCCTTCTTTGCCGTGCGCCATACTTCATTTTATTTGTTTTTCTTTCTATTTTATTTACATCTAATACTTATATTTATTTTTTTATTAGTTTTACTTTTTGATGACTATTTATTAGTGTTACTTAAGACAATGTGCAATACAAAATTAGTCTCCATGCTCATCCCCCACAAATATCGGGGTTCAGGTGCTCGGCGGCCGTCCCCCTCCTTCCCCCAAAACAGCGGGACGGCGGGTCTACCCCCGTTGATTTCTCCGCGCGAGGGTGCACAATGTACTTTTTCATTCTCTTAGGTTTGTTAGGGTAGGTTTTAGGTCCAGTTGCAAGTTTTGGTTGCATTTCGGTGCTCAGGGGTCATTCCCCCTAAAAACGGCTGTCTGTGGGCCCCGGATGGTCTACCCCCTAGATTTCTCCGCGCGAGGTTCCACCAATATACCTTTTCATAGGTTTAGGTTTGTTTAGTCCATGGACATATGGAAAACCATGTGTGGCACCCTTTGGCACGGTCTAGCCCCGATATACCCGCGGCGGGACACTTCGACGTACACGTCCGGGGAATGCGTTAAGTGTTATCGCCCGAAGGTGAGGAATGTCGGACCGGGGATCCATGCCATGCACCATTTTGTGAATCACACCTTGCATCACACTTTGACACATAGCATAGGTCCACATGCAAGGTTTGGTGGGGTTCGGTGCTCCGGCGGTCGTTATCCCCCTCCTTCCCCAAAACGGCGGAACGTGTGCCCCGGTGGGTCTACCCCCTAGATTTCTCCGCGCAGGGTGCACCAATGTAACTTTTCATTCCTTTATGTTTGTTTAGTACATATACACATGGAGAACCAAAGATTGGGACCCTTTGGCACATATACCGGCAGCTAGAGCCATTATCACACGATCGACGGTGTGCCTGGTCTACTGGTTAGGGTTAGGTGTAGGGTTAGGGCTAGGGTTTAGGGGCTAGGGCTAGGGTTTAGGTTAAAGGGTAAGTATTTATGGTTAGGTTTAGGTTTAGGGTTGAAGGTTAGGGTTAGGGTTTATGATGCATGGTTACTGCAGCTCCGCGTCGTGGTTTAGGGATTTAGAGGGGTTTAGGGCTCGAAGCCTCCCGAGTTTAGGGTTTAGGGTTTAGGGGAGCTACTTTTGCACCATTAGACCTTGCACCACACTTTGGAACATATCATAGGTCCACATGCAAGGTTTGGTGGGGTTCCGGTGCTCCGGCGGTCGTTATCCCCCTCCTCCCCCAAAACGGCGGAACGCGTGCCCCGGCGGGTCTACCCCCCTAGATTTCTCCGCGCGAGGGTGCACCAATGTAACTTTTCATAGGTTTAGGTTTGTTTAGTCCATGGACATATGGAAAACCATGTGTGGCACCCTTTGGCACAGTCTAGCCCCCGATATACCCGCGGCGGGACACTTCGGCGTACACGTCCGAGAATGCGTTAAGTGTTATCGCCCGAAGGTGAGGAATGTCAGACCGGGGATCCATGCCATGCACCATTTTTTGAATCACACCTTGCATCACACTTTGACACATAGAATAGGTCCACATGCAAGGTTTGGTGGGGTTCCGGTGCTCCGGCGGTCGTTATCCCCCTCCTCCCCCAAAACAGCGGAACGTGTGCCCCGGCGGGTCTACCCCCTAGATTTCTCCGCGCGAGGGTGCACCAATGTAACTTTTCATTCTTTTAGGTTTGTTTAGTACATATACACATGGAGAACCAAAGATTGGGACCCTTTGGCACATATACCAGCAGCTAGAGCCATTATCACACGATCGACGGTGTGCACTGGTCTCTTGGTTAGGGTTAGGTGTAGGGTTAGGGCTAGGGTTTAGGGGCTAGGGCTAGGGTTTAGGTTAAAGGGTAAGTATTTATGGTTAGGTTTAGGTTTAGGGTTTAGGGTTAGGGTTAGGGTTTATGATGCATGGTTCACGAGCTCCGGCGTCGTGGTTTAGGGATTTAGAGGGGTTTAGGGCTCGAAGCCTCCCCGGTTTAGGGTTTAGGGTTTAGGGGAGCTACTTTTGCACCATTAGACCTTGCACCACACTTTGGAACATATCATAGGTCCACATGCAAGGTTTGGTGGGGTTCCGGTGCTCCGGCGGTCGTTATCCCCCTCCTCCCCCAAAACAGCGGAACGCGTGCCCCGCGGGTCTACCCCCTAGCTAGATTTCTCGCGCGAGGGTGCACCAATGTAACTTTTCATAGGTTTAGGTTTGTTTAGTCCATGGACATATGGAAAACCATGTGTGGCACCCTTTGGCACAGTCTAGCCCCCGATATACCCGCGGCGGGACACTTCGGCGTACACGTCCGAGGAATACGTTAAGTGTTATCGCCCGAAGGTGAGGAATGTCGAGACCGGGGATCCATGCCATGCACCATTTTGTGAATCACACCTTGCATCACACTTTGACACATAGAATAGGTCCACATGCAAGGTTTGGTGGGGTTCCGGTGCTCCGGCGGTCGTTATCCCCCTCCTCCCCCAAAACGGCGGAACGCGTGCCCGGCGGGTCTACCCCCTAGATTTCTCCGCGCAGGGTGCACCAATGTAACTTTTCATAGGTTTAGGTTTGTTTAGTCCATGGACATATGGAAAACCATGTGTGGCACCCTTTGGCACAGTCTAGCCCCGATATACCCGCGGCGGGACACTTCGGCGTACACGTCCGGGAATGCGTTAAGTGTTATCGCCCGAAGGTGAGGAATGTCGGACCGGGGATCCATGCCATGCACCATTTTGTGAATCACACCTTGCATCACACTTTGACACATAGCATAGGTCCACATGCAAGGTTTGGTGGGGTTCCGGTGCTCCGGCGGTCGTTATCCCCCTCCTTCCCCCAAAACGACGGAACGTGTGCCCCAGCTGGGTCTACCCCCTAGATTTCTCCGCGCGGGTGCACCAATGTAACTTTTCATTCCTTTATGTTTGTTTAGTACATATACACATGGAGAACCAAAGATTGGGACCCTTTGGCACATATACCAGCTGACTAGAGCCATTATCACACGATCGACGGTGTGCACGGTCTCTTGGTTAGGGTTAGGTGTAGGGTTAGGGCTAGGGTTTAGGGGCTAGGGCTAGGGTTTAGGTTAAAGGGTAAGTATTTATGGTTAGGTTTAGGTTTAGGGTTTAGGGTTAGGGTTAGGGTTTATGATGCATGGTTCTGCAGCTCCACGTCGTGGTTTAGGGATTTAGAGGGGTTTAGGGCTCGAAGCCTCCCCAGTTTAGGGTTTAGGGTTTAGGGGAGCTACTTTTGCACCATTAGACCTTGCACCACACTTTGGAACATATCATAGGTCCACATGCAAGGTTTGGTGGGGTTCCGGTGCTCCGGCGGTCGTTATCCCCCTCCTCCACCCAAAACGACGGAACGCGTGCCCCGGCGGGTCTACCCCCTAGATTTCTCCGCGCGAGGGTGCACCAATGTAACTTTTCATAGGTTTAGGTTTGTTTAGTCCATGGACATATGGAAAACCATGTGTGGCACCCTTTGGCACAGTCTAGCCCCCGATATACCCGCGGCGGGACACTTCGGCGTACACGTCCGGGAATGCGGTAAGTGTTATCGCCGAAGGTGAGGAATGTCGGACCGGGGATCCATGCCATGCACCATTTTGTGAATCACACCTTGCATCACACTTTGACACATAGCATAGGTCCACATGCAAGGTTTGGTGGGGTTCCGGTGCTCCGGCGGTCGTTATCCCCCTCCTTCCCCCAAAACAGCGGAACGTGTGCCCCGGCGGGTCTACCCCCTAGATTTCTCCGCGCGAGGGTGCACCAATGTAACTTTTCATTCCTTTATGTTTGTTTAGTACATATACACATGGAGAACCAAAGATTGGGACCCTTTGGCACATATACCAGCAGACTAGAGCCATTATCACACGATCGACGGTGTGCACGGTCTCTTGGTTAGGGTTAGGTGTAGGGTTAGGGCTAGGGTTTAGGGGCTAGGGCTAGGGTTTAGGTTAAAGGGTAAGTATTTATGGTTAGGTTTAGGTTTAGGGTTTAGGGTTAGGGTTAGGGTTTATGATGCATGGTTCTGCAGCTCGGCGTCGTGGTTTAGGGATTTAGAGGGGTTTAGGGCTCGAAGCCTCCCCGGTTTAGGGTTTAGGGTTTAGGGGAGCTACTTTTGCACCATTAGACCTTGCACCACACTTTGGAACATATCATAGGTCCACATGCAAGGTTTGGTGGGGTTCCGGTGCTCCGGCGGTCGTTATCCCCCTCCTCCCCCCAAAACAGCGGAACGCGTGCCCCGGCGGGTCTACCCCCCTAGATTTCTCCGCGCGAGGTTCCACCAATGTAACTTTTCATAGGTTTAGGTTTGTTTAGTCCATGGACATATGGAAAACCATGTGTGGCACCCTTTGGCACAGTCTAGCCCCCGATATACCCGCGGCGGGACACTTCGAGCGTACACGTCCGGAGAATCTGTAAGTGTTATCGCCCGAAGGTGAGGAATGTCGGACCGGGGATCCATGCCATGCACCATTTTGTGAATCACACCTTGCATCACACTTTGACACATAGCATAGGTCCACATGCAAGGTTTGGTGGGGTTCCGGTGCTCCGGCGGTCGTTATCCCCCTCCTTCCCCCAAAACAGCGGAACGTGTGCCCCAGCGGGTCTACCCCCTAGATTTCTCCGCGCAGGGTGCACCAATGTAACTTTTCATTCCTTTATGTTTGTTTAGTACATATACACATGGAGAACCAAAGATTGGGACCCTTTGGCACATATACCAGACAGCTAGAGCCATTATCACACGATCGACGGTGTGCTGGTCTCTTGGTTAGGGTTAGGTGTAGGGTTAGGGCTAGGGTTTAGGGGCTAGGGCTAGGGTTTAGGTTAAAGGGTAAGTATTGATGGTTAGGTTTAGGTTTAGGGTTTAGGGTTAGGGTTAGGGTTTATGATGCATGGTTCTGCAGCTCCGGCGTCGTGGTTTAGGGATTTAGAGGGGTTTAGGGCTCGAAGCCTCCCCAGTTTAGGGTTTAGGGTTTAGGGGAGCTACTTTTGCACCATTAGACCTTGCACCACACTTTGGAACATATCATAGGTCCACATGCAAGGTTTGGTGGGGTTCCGGTGCTCCGGCGGTCGTTATCCCCCTCCTCCCCCAAAACAGCGGAACGTGTGTCCCGGCGGGTCTACCCACCTAGATTTCTCCGCGCGGGTGCACCAATGTAACTTTTCATTCCCTTAGGTTATGATTTAGGGTTAGGGTAAGGTTTAGGGTTAAGGGTTATGGTTAGGGATTTCGGGTTGATCCGCAACTCCCGCGTTAGCAATTGAAGTTGCGTCTACCCCCTTGATTTTTCCGCGTGAGGTGAACCGGATTGAATCACATATTTATTGAAAAGCATGGGACATATATTATTACATAATACACATTTTGAAAAAACAAGTTTAATATAATTTTTAAATAAAACTTAATGTTATCGATAATTAAAATGGTAAAAATAAAAAATTCTTTGCCGTGCGTGAGCCCACGGCAAAGAACTTCTGCCGCACGGCAAAGGAAACTTTGCGCACGGCAAAGGCCTAGCCGCACGGCAAAGGTTATTTGCGCACGGCAAAGTCTTTGCCGCACGGCAAAGCGCCCCTGCCGCACGGCAAAGGCCTGCGCACGGCAAAGGCTTTTCACTTAACCCTAAAACGCATCGATCCGACCAGGTGTTCCTGGCCAGATCGAGCACGCGCCCCCACCTGCCTCCTCCCACGCGCCAAGCGCCGCCGCCCACCTCCTGCTCTCCTCTGCCCCTCCGGCCAGCCGCCGTCGCCGGCCCCACCGCCCACGCAGCCGCCGCTGCGGCCCCACCCGCCCACGCAGCCGCCGCTGCTCGCCCCTCCGCCCACGCAGCCGCCGCTGCTGGCCCCTCCGGCCAGCCGCCGTCGCCGGCCCCCACCGCCCACGCAGCAGGCCGCCGTCGCCCACCTCCTGCTCCTCTACCCCTCCGGTCAGCCGCCACCGCCTGGGCCGCCCCTTCCTGCCTCCCGCGTCGAGCCGCCCTGCCTCCCGCTCCTCTGCCCCTCGAGCCGCCCTGCCCTGCCTCCCGCGTCGCTGCGGCCTGCCCTGCCTCCGATCCCGCATCGCTGCTCAATTAAGGTTAGCAATTTTTCTATCTCTTACTTTTTTTGTTCTAGTCGGTACATGCAAAGAAATATATAAAGTATACAAACAATCAATAGCGCGCAATAGCAATCGGTAGCAAATGAGTAGATGCAAAGAATCGGTGACAATGCCAATCGAGTTGCAATTCCGTAGATGCAAATGCAACGGCGGTGAGGATCTCTTGGCCGCAATAACGGAAAGCTCTTCGAGGCGACTGGAGGTGAAGCGAGATAGTAATCCGGAGGTGAAGCGAGATAATATTTTAGTGTTTAGTATAAATTAGAAATAGGAATTTAGCTTTGAAAAAGGTGTTTATGATACGGATATGTTAAAACTAGCCCCATATGGCAAAAATAAGATAATGTGCCGGAAGGAAATTCTTTATGGTGAAGTAATATTGTTATACCACTATTGTAAAAAATTCTTGTTCACTTGCATGACTATTTTTCTCGTTATGCGGGCGATGCTTCGAGGTGGACACGAGGGGCGGCGTCGCGGGGGTGTTTGACGGGGCGTTTCGGATCTTCTTCGACGATTCTCTCAGAGGGTCGTTGGTCTTCTTCGCCGGCTGTCGGTCACGCTTCGAGGGTGAGAATCCGTTCGCCTCTCTTGTACCTAGGTTTTTTCTTTATGTCTAGATCACCAAGTCTGTCGCGATACCTAGGCGTCTCTTCCCGACCGTAAGGGTTACGCGGATAAATATGCATTAGTGGTCTCGCATATTATGAACCGTAACTCTTACGGCATTTATCGGGACAGCCGGCGGATGCGTAGTTGGGTACGTTCTCCGTGCTCTACCCCGATCCGAGACGAGATTTCGGTAGCGCCTCCCCGTTGTTCTCCGGATGCACACCCCTCTCGGCTTTTTGCCGAGACGTGTATCGGGAGAGCAGCGGGGAGGTGCTGCCGAAATTCCGTCTCGGATCGAGGTAGAGCTGGGAGAACGTACTCAATCTACGGATCCGGCGGCTGCTAGGAGCCCACCTAGTAGAGTTTCGGGTTGATGCACGCGTAAAATAAATAAATATATGATGCATTTATTTCCTATTTGATATATAAATGCTATGTTCGTCTGTTTTGTTGCTCGATTAGAGGATGGATAATCGTGGCTGGATGTACGATGGCAGAATCGGTCGGTGCAACTATACCGATGAATGGGGAGAAAAGACCGAGCCGGTTTGTGGATAGGGCGTTTGCCATCCCTAGCGGACCTATAAGTGTTTGGTGCCCTTGTAGTAAGTGCGCTAACCGAAAGGCACAGGACAAGGAAACTATGAGTATGCACCCGATCAAGTTTGGGTTCACACCGTCCTACGGGATTTGGACTTACCATGGAGAAAAGGCAAAGAAACGTGCTAGGAAGGAGGTGCGGCAGATTCAACCTAGGGGGAATATGACACTGGTTTTGATAGGTGCTTAGAAAACTTGGCTAATGGTAATGTGCCCGAAAGCTCTCATGTAGAGGTGGAGACACCTCGGGATGCGGAGACAAGTGAGGACCCGGAGGAAAACACAAAGGAGTACTATGAGGCTCTGTTTGCTTCGCGAAACCCCTACATGAAAATACAGAGGTTACCCAACTAGATGCCATCGCTCGCCTTATGGCCTTGAAGTGCCATAGGAACTTGTGCAGAGATGGGTTCGATGAACTCTACGGTCATCGTAGGCAGCCTTCCGCCGAAAGGGCACCTCTTGCCGCAAAACTTCTACTATTCGACCAAATTGCTCAGTGACCTTAAGATGTCATCTCAGCCGATACACGCTTGTCCAAAGGGATGCATGCTATTCAGAGAGGAGCACGCTGACACAAATTATTGCATCAAATGCAATTCCTCTAGGTACTTTGAGGTAGACCGCAATGGTGATGGTCAGAAGAGGCGGACCACGGTTGCCAAGAATATCCTCCGCTATCTTCCAGCTTCTACCGAGGATCCAGCGGCTCTTCATGACCGAGGATACCGCCCGGCGAGATGAGGTGGGCCGTGGAAGGAAACGGATACACCGACAAGATGATACATCCGTCGGATGGTACTGCATGGAAGAACTTTGTGAAGAAATTTCCACCGAAACGGTGTGACCCGAGGAGCGTAGCGATTGCGATATCAACCGATGGGTTCAATCCATATGGTATGTCGGCTGCGAGTATACGGTTGTTGGCCGGTGTTTGTTATTCCCATGAACCTCCCCCGGCGTCCGCATGAGATCGAGAGAACATGTTTGTGTCGATGATAATCCCGGGGCCCAAATACCCGGGCAAGAACATGAATGTGTACCGGAACCGCTGGTGGATGACTTGGTTCGTGGCTGGGAAGGTCGCGGGATCCGAACATATGACGCATCAAAGAAGGAGTACTTCGATATGTATGTGTGGTACCACACGTCCCCGCATGACCTGCCGGACACGTGCTTTGTTCTGCGGGTGGTGTACACATGGGAAGTGGCCTTGCCCACGGTGCAGAGCAGAGCCGTGACTTTCTTCCGGCTAAACAAGGGAGGCAAGTATTCATGCTTTGATGAAGCTCGACGGTTCCTTGAGCGGAGGCATGCATACGGGAGTGATGTAAAGAGTTTCAAGAAAGGCCGTGTTGTCCGTGGCCCGAAGCCAATTCCGAAGACCGGAACGGAAATCAAGGCCGAGTTAGATGCTCTTCAGCCTAGCCACGATGGGAATGGTTTCTTAGGATATGGGGAGACACACCAATGGACTCACAAGCCGTGCTTATGGAAGCTCCCTTACTTTGAGTTTCTCGAGCTCCCGCATAACATTGATGTAATGCACACCGAGAAGAATATCGGTGAAGCCATTTGGAGCACGATTGTGGACACCGAGAAGACGAAGGATAACATAAAGGCTCGAATTGATCAAGAAAGGTGGTGTGATAGGCCGGAGTTGAACATGCAGCCACCTAATGGTGCCAAAAAACTTGGACTAAGCCACACGCTCCGTTCGCCTCACAAAGGCCCAAAAAAGGGAGGTCTTCCAATGGATGAAGGACTCCTTGTTTTTCCCCGATGGGTTCGCAGCCAACTGGATGAGGGGCCTGAACATTGAAACGCTGCGAGTACAAGGACTGAAGAGTCATGACTACCACATATGGCTTGAGCGGATAATGCCGGTGATGATTCGAGGCTATGTCCCTGAGAAGACTTGGCGAGTGCTAGCGAGGTTGAGTTTTTTCTTCCGCCAGATTTGTGCTAGGGAGTTAGACACTAAAGTGATTGAGAAGTCTGGATGAAGAGGCACCCGTGTTGCTTTGCGATCCGGAGAAGATCTTTCCTCCGGGGTTTTTTAATCCGATGCAACACATGATCCTGCACCTCGCGGAGGAGTGCTTAAAGGGGGCCCGAATTGGGGCCGTTGGCGTTTGGTCCCAGAGAGAAACACAAAAGCTTCGTCAAATGACCGGCAATAAATGCAAGATCGAAGCATCCATAGCCGAGGCAGTCCCGAACGTGGAGGTGGCAAACTTCACCACTAAGCACTATGATCCCAACATTCCCACAAAGCACAACCCGGTCCTCCGTTACAATGCCGCCAACAATGAAGAAGTACCCAAGCTTAGCATCTTCGTGGGGCTTGGTGGCAAGTCAAGTGGCTCGAAGCCGTACGGAACGGACCTACCTGAGCGGACCTTGATCCACTCGTATGTCTTAAACACCATGGTCGAAGTGAAGCCGTACATCGAGTAAGTGCGAACCATTTAATTATTCGCAAACGTTCACTCGTATGTTCGTGGCTAACTCTTCCTCTTTTCATCGGTATAGGAAATTCAAGGCTATACATTGGAAGAATACCCACAGGGAGCCTACCCCGGAAGAATCCAAGCAAATTTTCGATAAGGGAGGCGGTTTCGGTTTCAGTAGCTGGTTTTGTAATTTGGTACTATTCTATCCAAATTAGCTAGCACTTCCTACATTTATCGGTCATTTCTCGTTCTAAACTTCTTGTGCTAAACTTGTAGGCAAGAACTCGACAAAGAGATGAAGTCGAGCTAAGAAAAATTGCTAGGGGCTTTGACCATTCCGTAGAAGCGTTCAACTCCTATGACGTGAACGGGTATCGCTTCCAGACCCATCAATACACAACAAGCCGAGCCTGATGACGATGAGGAGACACGCGGTCCAATCACGGATGGCGACACAGGCTACTGATCTATGTAGTAGTAATTGTGAGGCTAGCCTATTTGTAATAACTCCGTGTAATAGAGATTGTCTAGCTAGGTTATTTGTAAGAACTCCGTGCTATGTTTGAGAGAACTCTATGGTAGCTATTTGTTGCTTCCACTAATTAATTAATGTTCATCCTTTTGCATTATTTGTTGCTTTCATTAATGTTCATCTACTTATATTTCTGTTGCTTTCACTAATATTTATCTCTTTACAATATTGCGTACTAATAAACCACTCTCTTCATTTGTGTTTGCAGGTGATTGAAGCATGGCGCCAAAAAAAGGGGTGGCGGTCTTAAAAAGAAGCTCAAGGACTTGGTAGGTGTAGGGACTTCGAGGCAGGGGCCGAGCTACTACCCCCTCCTAGCCCCCTCCTGCCGCTCCCACGAGGCGGCCGCGTAGGAAGAATGCGACGCGGGTACTCACTCCTAGTCCTAGCCCCCCCCCCGCAGCCGATGATGATGACGAGGAGGAGGACCGGGAGCACCACGGGGGGGGGGAGGACCGGGAGGAGGAGGTGGGGGGGGAGGACCAGGAGGAGGAGGGGGGTGGGGAGGACCAGGAGGAGGAGGGGGATGAGGACGACCTCTCGGAGGATGAGGGGTTGGGGAACTTAGTGTTCGATCCTGATCCAAGCCTAGAGTGGTGTGAGCCGGAGGATTACCGATGCGTTCCAGCTTTGGAGAGGCCGAGGCCACGTGATAGGAAGCCATATCGGCGTGGGATAACACAGCTCCCTCGTCGAAGAGCTGGCGCTACGAGGCACGTTGTTCTTGTGCCCTATGGAAGGAGGTACATGTTATTTTTTGGCATTTCGTTATCGCAATTTTGTCATTATCAAAATTATTATCACATACATATTGATGTTGTCGTTTCATGGTGCAGCTCGTTCCAGTTTGAAGACCCGACGCGAGACCGCCACGTGGGTACTCGAACATCCTTGGGGGCCTACTTAGATTTTATTTCCACTGGGATAGTCGATCTCCCCTGCGGTGGCTGCGACGTAGCTTGGAGGTGGGCGCACTACAGCCTCGCGGAAGATCCTCTTGGCCGCGGCACCGCGGCGGATTTGGTTGTTGCCAAATTCTAGGTACGTGACTTTTGACTTCTTACCATTCATACACTCTCCTTGGTTCACAATAATTGCACTAATGCCCCTTGTTTTACCTATGTTGCAGAAATTCTTCAAGAGGGCCGAGGGCAAGGAGAATGCGTGCGATGATGTCCTACACCAGCTTGCAAGGAAGAGGGTGAGCGGCATGCACTACGAGGCACGTGTTCAATGCGTCCGCGGCTGGCACGCCGACCGCTTCGTCCACATGAGTAAGGAGGACGCTCGCGACACGCTCATGCGGCCGTGGCGATACTTGCAGGTATTTGCATTTATGTGTTATTGATTTCTTTATCGCCATGTAGTTTATTTTACCATAATGGGTTTATCTTGTGCATGTAGAACCCTCCTCGGTACGTCGGCAACGACGATAGGTGCTTTCGTGCGATGGTCATGTGGTGGACATGCCCCCGGTACCTCAAGAAGCACGAGGAGGGCAAGAAGAAGCGGGCGGAGATGCGAGGTGGATCGCATATCCAAGGCAGCATCCCCATCTCTCTTCACCTGCGAAGGAGGTGAGCAAATTAATGGTTCCTTCATTCTTTGAATTCATGTTATATATTTGTTAACTCTCCAAGGGTGTGTCACTTCAACTGAATTACATGTTCTCTTTTGCGGGAAGTCAGGACAGGAGCGAAGCCTAACGTCTTTGCCGTGCTAAAGAAGATGAAGCAAAGGAAGACGCCTGATCCTGAGACGGGGTCCGTGTGGGTTAACCCGCAATCCGAGACCCGAGTGCACGTCGTATGTCTCCAAGTTCAAGCAGAAGTACGGCGAGGAGGCCAATCCGGAGGCCGAGGACTTTGACCTCGAGGTCGCGGTGCTTGCGGGAGAAGGCTTGAAGCATGGCCGCCTATGGTTTGGTGACGGGTGCGTCGACCCAGCGAGGGTTCCCTCTCTCCGCCGGATCCGTCGTGGTCGTAAGAGCGGCCAGCCTGAGGTAGAGCCCCGGCCACGGGCTTCGGATCTAGTCGTCGAGCGGTTACGGGTATGTTCTTCCTCGGGTCTCTACATTTCCTTTACATGCTTTCCATTGAAATGTTAATGACATCGCGGCAACACAACGTAGGAGGAGATGGCAGCGAAGGAGCAGGCGGCCCAGGAGCACGCACGGAACATGGAGCGGACGATTACGGAGTACCGGCGGCGAGCAGACACGGATGATGCGGCGGATGCAGCAGCAGCGGCGGATGATGCGACGGCGAGCGAGCACGGATGAGCCGGCTGATGAGCCATACGGCTCTGTCTACTCCACGGGGAGTCTTCCTCCTCCACCTTACTCCATGTGGATGCCGCCACCGCCCACTCGGACCCCGGGGACACCTATCACCGTCAACAACATGAACATCATCCGGAGCATGAACCGCGGTGAGTCCTCTTGTGCCCAACCCGCTACTTGTTCAAGTGTTCAATATGCAAATGCAAATGTTCATTCCATCAACATGCTTATAGATTATATGTCACAAGGCAATGACGATGAGGCCGGCGGAAGCGGAGGAGGACAAGGTTGATGGCATGGTCTTCGTGCACTCGTCGTCGTTGTAATGCATTGTTCGCACTTGTTATGGATTGTTCGCACTTGTTATGGATTGTAATAATGGACATTGCACTTGTTATGCATGAACTATGTGTGCTCGATGTATTTGTGGTGTTGTTGATGTGTTTGGTGATGCTATGGTGAATATATATGTTGTATATGTTATATATTTGTGAAATGCAATATTTGAACTGCGGGGATAAATGAAAAACAGCAAAAAAATGAAAAAATCAGGCCCCTTTGCCGTGTGTGTGCACACGGCAAAGGACATTTGGTCACTTTGCCGTGCGCACACGCACGGCAAAGGCGCCACGTGGCGCAAGCCTGTGCTCCTGGGAGGCGCCGGGTGTGCCTGGAGGAGGCTTTGCCGTGCTTGGGAAGGGCGAGGCGCACGGCAAAGAAGTTTGCACGGCGGAGACTAGGCTCACGGCAGAGACTAGGCGCACGGCAGCGAGGTAGACGCACGGCAGAGAAGTTGGCACGGCAGAGACTAGGCGCACGGCGGAGACTTGTCGCACGGCAGCGAACTAGACGCACGGCAGTGATTTGTCGCACGGCAGCATAGTAGACGCACGGCAACGTTTTGCCGCACGGGAAACGCGTGGGCTCACGGCAAAGCTCAGGACGCACGGCAAAGACGTTGCCGTGCGGACTACCCGAAGCGCACGGCAATGACATCGTTGCCGTCGGTAGCGTTGCCGAGCGCTCGTTGCCGTGCGTCCACGCACGGCAAAGACTTTGCCGGGCGTATAGGCCCCTTTGCCGTGCGATTTGTCGCACGGCAACGTCTTGTTTTCCCGTAGTGTTAGCCCGAGCTTTCTCCTCAACATCAAGAGATGCTATCAGATTTTCAACTGATATCTCCTGTCTCTTGTGTTTGAGAGTTGTGGCAAAGTTCCTCCACGAAGGGGGCAACTTAGCGATGATGCATCCAGCCACAAACTTGTCAGGTAAGGCACACTTAAGGAGTTCGAGCTCTTTTGCAATGCACTGTATCTCATGAGCTTGTTCGACTACAGAACGGTTGTTAACCATCCTGATGTCATGGAAGCTCTCCATGATATACAGTTCACTGCCTGCATCGGTCGCACCGAACTTAGCATTCAGTGCATCCCAGAGCTCTTTACCATCTGTTAAGTGCATGTACACATCACACAGACGATCGGCAAGAATACTCGAACGCATCCGACGAAGAGAGTATTGTTTTCCTTGAACTTGTTCGATCTTGGTCAGATATAGTTCCTTCGGGTAAACCATCGGTAACTTCGAACACTTTCGGATGAGTAAGCCGAGCATGGCCTTATACTGCCACCTCTTAAAGTGCACACCGGTAAACTTATCCGGCCTCGGTGCATCGGAAAAACCAGCCATTGTTAACTCAGGAAATTGCCTACAATTAGGTTTTGGATTGTTGGATAATTAGGCACAATTTCCATGATTAATTCCAGAATATTAAGCATGACGACGAGTAACTACTAACATGTGAAACTCGAACATACTAGATGCGATGATCAACATGAACAGGTAGCGAGCAAACAGTACAACATCCATCGCTAAACGGATCGAGATATGTCGCACGTACCGATCCGGTGGAGGTGGCGGTGAAGGTGTAGCGAGACGATGGCGCAGCGATCACGTTGTTGATGACAACGTTGTTGACGACGGGGACGACGGGTCGAAGTAGACGGCGTTGAAGACGACGGTAGGCAGCACCGCCCGACTTGGACGGAAGGCGACCCGTGATGAAGAACTTGAGCGGTCGCGCGAGCGCTTCCCAAAACCTAATTCGCCCTCTCCCGTACAGGATCGCAAGGACGAGCGGTTCCGGAGACCTGCTCTCCCGTTCGCCGATGCACGTCGGCGCGCGGGATGGAGTAGGCTACGATGGCGGCGCAAGCAGAGAGAGGTGAAAACCCTAACTCGTGTATTAGATGTGTTTCTGCGGTAGCCGGGCAAGAGATTATATAGGCTCGGGAAACCCTAGGCAACGTGGGCCACGCCCACGTCGCACGAACGTTTCGAGTCGGTTACAGATAGCCCACGATCCGGGAGCGACCCGAACCGACTAACTTGCGACGCGTCCGTCTAGGACTCGTTCGTTTTCTCCGAGCTGCAAAAAGTAAGGAAAGTCTCGGCTCGAGGCTCAATCCACTCACCACGAGCGCGGCGCGCGCGTCGTGACGTGTCGAGTCGAGTCGAGTCGAGACGAGCGAGCGAGGAGGAGGAGCGCGCGCGTGTAGCACTCCTATTCTCACTCACTTACTAGTGGTGGAACAACCCACCTTATAAGGTGGTCTAACTTCCTCCCAACTTTCCATGTGGGACTAAACTTCCCACCTCTTGCCACTCCCTAGTGAGCTGCCACCAACTTGGGCTCAAACTCACAAGGCTGCCACTATGTGGGCTTTGAGATTTATAGGAAAAACTGAAATCTAATTTGGGCCACTAAGTGTAGGCCCAATATTTCAACACGAACACCAGCGTCTTCCCGGACCCGGTGAAGGCGACGCCGATCATGTCGCGGCCGGAGAGCGCGACGGGGAGGCCCTGCACCTGGATGGGCGTGGGCCGCACGATGCCCTTGTCGCGGAGCGCGCGCAGGACGGGCTCCGGGAGCCTGAGGTCGTCGCGGAAGCAGCGGGCGGGCGGCGGCACGTCGTCGCCCTCGACGAGGATGTGCCACCTGCGGCGGAGCTCGTCGGCGTCGGCGCGCGGCATGCGGCGGAGACGGAGCGGCGGCTTCCAGCCCGTGCGGAGCGGTGCGGTGTAGGTGATGCCCTTGGCGGCCTGCCCCACGGGCAGGAGAGGCTTGGCGGTGGAGGAGAGGTCCTCGAGCAGCTCCTTCTCCTGCTGGATGAGGCGCTCCGTGGCGGTGAGCTCCGGGGCTGAGTGCTTGAGCTGCGCGTGCGTGGCGAGGAGCAGTGGCGGAGCTTCAAAGAAAATCCTGGGCGGGCCATGCTAAAGAAAAAACACAAATACTTATGCAGTTGGGTCATCTCCTTTTCTTTTTAAAACAAAACCAAATTTTCTCTGACTGTCCTCGTCATTTGTACCTGAACTCAATCTGTGTTCAAAAGTTGGTATTGACAGAGAATTAAGATGCAAATGAATTTTCCTGAAGTGATTGCGCTGTGCGCTTTGGCTGGGGAGAAGAACTGCAGCAGCTGCGGCCTGCGGGCTTGCACTTACACCAATTGCCACCAAGTAGAGCACATGGGTCATGGCCTTGTAGTATCGCCGCCGCTGAAGCTCTATGGTCGCCCGCGTCTTCAGCTGCCTGCGTTTGATTACAAGGCGCTATGGCTGGCTCGACGTTGCCACTCGCTGCTCGCCGGACAGAGTCTCTCCAAACTCCGGCAATCCGACTGCTACCTCCACGCCTCAGCCACCACTCAACAGCTCTTGGAGTCACGGTAAATGTTGTAAGCGCCATGGATGCGCTGCCGACGAACAACCAAGCAGGAACAAGAAGGGAGGACTGAATCATGAACACATGAACTGCCTCTCGTGTCACTAGGTATTCGGCTGGTCTATTGGGCATTTGGGCTTTGCACGTAGCAGTATAGAATTAAAAAAAAATCTCACTCCTGTATAGGGCGGGCCATGGCCCGGTTTTGTTCTCACTAAGCTCCGCCAGTGGCGAGGAGGCTGGCCTTGTTGTTGGTCGGTGAGGCTGGAGGCGGCGGGAGGGGCGCGGCGGCGGCGGCGGGCTTGGAGAGGCGGAAACGAAGGGCGTCCGTAGCCCTGCGCTTGGAGACGGGGATGTAGTCCTGGTAGTCGTCCTCGTCGTCGGCGACGGAGACAGCGGCAGCGGCGGGGGCCATGATGGACTGGGGTTAGGGTTCGGAAGGTGTGGGATTCGTCGGGGACGCGGCGGGAGAGAAAGAGAGGATCTAGCGCTTAGATCAGTCCGAGGCTGTGAAGAAGACGAGTTCAGTACGGACTACGGAGAGGAACTCAGGCGGTCGCAGCATGTGCGCGCCGAGAAAGAAAAGAAGGTTGATGAAACACTCGTGAATAAACGAGGAGCCGATCGAACCGAATAAAGAAAGAAACAAAGCTTAATTAATTTGTCCCGGTCCCGCAATTAATCCTCCGTCTCATCCCACGAATAAAAAAAAAGAAATCATTTCATTTCTTCCATCGCCCCCAGCTGACTCCGCCCCTCGCAATTAATCCTTCCTACGTTACTACGTTGCTTGGGTATATATCTCTGCAAATCCTCAGTTTCGGCAAATGAAGAAAAAGTACTACTCCCGTCATTAAGGAGGAGGAGTTTCACTTGCTTGGGTTTTCTCTTCTCCGTCCCTCGCTCGCACACAACAACAACAACGCGCGTACGCGTAGCTGCGAAAACAAGATGGTTTCCATGCCAGCTCCTTGCCCTCCCGATGGAAGAAACAAAAGTCCTACTTTTCCATTTAATTACTTACTTAAAGAGTCTTCAAAATATGACACTATTACCTTATCTAATCTCTCTGAATTTTCAAACAAATAGCACATAATAATAATAATACCCTAATATACAATTTGAACCTAACATCAACTCCAACACTAAATGGGCCAGCCCCAAAGTCTTTACCGCTCGCGTAAAAGCGACGACGATGCGCGCTTTCTTTCGCCCGCCGCCACTGAGCACGCACACGTCCCTCCAACCATCTGGCATTTAAGCGCTCCTTTCCCCTTCACCACAGCTTCCGCTCCTGCTCCCACGCCACCGCCATGCCGCCGCGACGCCGTTCGAGCTCAGGGTACCGCGGAGCACCCCAACGGAACCTTCTACGCGGAGATCCGGACCGGCGACGAGCGCATCGGCCACATCACGTTCGAGACCGCGCACGAGGAGGCACGCGCGTACACCGCCGTCGCCTGGCAGCTTGGACACCCGCGCCAGTCGATGAACTTCCACGACGTCTTCTCATCGATGAACCTTAGGACGAGCAGCGCCGCCTCCTCATCAACGAGCGCGCATGGATCTTCTGGATGGCCCGCTTCCCTGAGGACGTCGCCGCGAAGAAGAAACACTTCTCCACGTGCAAGGCGACGCATAAGGCCTCCAAGAAGGAGGACCGCCTCTTCCGCAGGGACGACAAGGCGGCGAGGCGTGCCTTCATCGAGGCGCAGATAGACGGTCCACATACCATCTCCGACAACGACGACCGCTCGGCCGATCAGTTCTCGTCGACACCAGGTGGATGCAGCGCGCTGCAAAGCCGTTTTAGCGCAACCCTATATCGTGCCTCTGTTGAAGATGCTCTAATATTAGCTTAGGATACACGCAAACAAATGTGACACAACGGGCACATGGTTGAGAGGACGACGAAGCCCGGAATGGCAGCACCCTCCCAACAGCCGCACCATTCATCTGCTGTAGAGATCCACTAGTAAGTCGACGATGCAGAATGCCTGGACCAACGTCGTCGCGAGGGAATCGACCATGAAGACGCGGGCTCGGAGAGCTGCGCCGACGAGTCTGATGACCTTTGGGTGATGATGTCAACAAGGTCATAGAAATCGGGCGAGCAGCTTGACCTCATGCATGTCGTTAGGGGGACACGTCAATGCCGGCCTCATCCTTACAAAGTCGAAAAATGTGAAGCAGCATATATATTCATGGCCAAGAGCACGGCAAAGGGGAGTAAAGTGCATACAAACAAGAACAGTATAGTGCTCATGTATGAGTGTAAACAGGTCCTTTGAATTGTACATTAATCCTATTTAACAACAGTAGCATATGTTTTTGAGGTTCACAATGTAGATTTCTTAGTCATTACCACAACATAATCAGCAGGAACATAAGAAGCTACACTTATGCGGATCCCAAACAGTAGTGTGGCCGTCACAATGCTGATAAATCCAGAAAACCACAACAACGTCGTGGAAGAAGAGAAGAACTAACAAGTATATCTGCAATATGTGAAACAGTGCATCCAAAATAGTGAGTCTTGTATCTTCAGTTTCAAAGTGGGGTCTACCAATTTCGTTGTCTTCCCCTGAATACAACAAGAAGAAATGTCAAAAGTTTTGAGCTTTACCATATTGATCTTCTACCTGGCACAATTATATGTGCAGGTATTCAGATTTATAATAGGAGTGCATTGATGGCCGATTTCAAGTTAATACTAGTATAAGTTGGAACAAAACAATCCGACAGTGCAAGCGGGCTGACATGAAAACGGGCCGGCGGGCGTTATACTGGGCGTTCTCTTCTGCCTGAGACTTTTTTTTCTCTTAAAAAAATTATTTTGTTTGCTGAAAATACGCTGCCTTCCCAACCTGCGGTGGCAACATGGTACTATATCGCGCGAGGACTAATTCTGTATACCGTTTCAACTTTTTTTTAAGGAAATGTTTCAGCTAGATTAGTGGAGATTACCGCACATCCCAAAACGAACGCTGTATTTGGAAACTAATTTTTAAATGCCAATCAATCCAATTAATTTAGTTCCCTTATTTCCCGCTATGTGTAGCAAGGCTGCGTCTGTATGCACAAATAATTCCCTTAATAATTCATCCTCCCAAAACCAATGAACCTTCTCATCTGATCGACCTGCTCCATTTGTTGAGACACAAAAAACTATAAAGTGAATTACGATAAAGAAACTAAGCTAATAAGTCGATGCAAATTTAATCAGCCATAGTGCTCAAAATTTTGCCATCATCTTTCCTATTTTGCAACATCCAGACCGCAGATCAAACAATATATAACAGTAGAATAAATGTTTGTACAGCACACCATCCAACCATTTATCAAACCCAAAGACAAGCACGAGCTAGGAACAAACATCACACACGTCCACATTTACCAAATTGTTGCAACTACCCAAGCCTGGAGCATTCCAGAAATAGATTTTACAGCGTCGAGTACTACCGAATATTACAAGGACCGAAAAGCAGCACTACACATGACAAGATGTCTTTCTGGTTCATGCTTCCTGACTACCGCACCAAGATTAATTACCACGGGTGTACTCAAAATTTTGGCAAGACCTTGCCTGTTTTTTGGACATCCAAACCTGCACAGCAAATACCATACTTCAATTAAGAGAATGGTGCATACAACACAGCCCATGTGACACAAACATATAATCAACGAAAATCTACGCATCACCGGACAATACGAGGCAAAGCTGATCTTTTTCGAAAAAACGAGGCAAAGCTGATGCACAGCAGCATGCAAGTTACATACAACATAACATACATCATACCACTTCGTTCCAAGTGATGGCCCTCAGCCACTGGTTCGCATTCTTCTTTTTGCAGTATTCTCATATACCAAGTGACTCTATCATCTTATCACACTCATCAAGATTGAAATGCTTCACATTCTTCAAAGAAAGGTCCTTCTCTCTAGCTAGAGCTAGAATCCTTCCAGGTGTGCCCACCACAGTGACGGCAGCAAAATAAATCCTTAGGGATTCTTTATGTGAACACCTCCATAGAATAGAGCAACCTTCAATTCAGAACACAAAAGCAATGAGATAATCAAGAAAAGGGAGAAACAGAAGTGCACAAACCCAGTTTTACAAACCTGGTAATACAACAAGCAGGCTTCCCCATCCGTGACTTTGCTTGGCACATGACATCCCTCCGACGGGAAATGTCAGAAGAAAGTATACCTGCATATCAGCAACACAAGAACTTCATTACGACACACATATCATAATGCTTGCCGAAGGTAAAACTGAGAAAGCAACAAACCATATGAAAAAACTTAATTTTGGCTCTTTTGTGTCATATTAACTATCACACCAGGACGGAACAAATTAAACAAATATCCTGGCAGTGAGGTCGATAAAAAGTAACAATGCACATCATTATACAAAACCACCATGGTAGATACAATATTTTGTACAGGAAGGTTACACAAATGCAAGAAAGAGCACGCACGTGGCATCTAAAAAATCTGGTGGCATATATACTAAGTGCATCAACGCAGCGAGAGCACTAATACACTATCATGTACACGAATCAGCTATTATATTGTCATAATGAAATCATCAAGATGATGCTTTGAGCAGCATAAGATATGTTGTGTACCGTGTACATATATATGCAGAACTGAAAAAAATGTTGTAATGCGAAAATACTGCCATGTCTCGATGCTTTTCCAAAAAAAAATTTGTTGTAATTAGGAAACTAATATCAACAGGCATCACCTGTTATTCTCAAGCATGCTAGTACCAGTTAAACGGCACGGTGGAGCATATGAATACAAATCATGTTCAAGTGGCAGAGCAGAGCAAGAAAATCCTCTACCGAGGCCTTTCTGAGTTAACAATGCTAAAAATGCTAATATCGACAACTCAGCTTCATGGCCAACTCGACGAACATGACAGCAACACCATCATTACTAATTTTAGACATTAGAGGTAAATAAAAACTAGCACCATATAATCTATATAACCAGCGGCATTCAGTACCTAGAAAAGAACCACAAATAATTAAATGTCAAACGGCTTGATGGCCGGACCCAACGCATTGACTCAAGGAATCACCTGACAGAGTTTTAGGCGCTGCCGTGATGGCACCACCACTGCGGTTGCGGCACCGTTAACTCGCCGTCACGGTCTATAGAGCAGCAGCCTCACATACTCTGATGCACCTCACATATTATAAAAAGATTGCATATTAGAAAAGAAAGGAGTACAATTAAGCTATTATGGAAAAAACAAATACATTTTATCAACGGAATGCACCATGGTTTGTATGCACAGCATGTACACTTATCACTTACCAGAATCTACCTGGACACAACATGGAGTGGAAGAAGAAGGCCACCGCTCCAGGTCTTCCAGATTCCTTCAACTGTTGCACCATAGAAAACTTATCAACAGCTAGTCACTGCGATTGCACAAAGAATGCAATAAAACAAAGCAATAGTTCAAGTACAAAGTCACATCCACAGTATACTGTCTGAATATCAAGATTCAACGCAAAAAGAAACCAAGACCCAATAAGCCGATGGCTCTTGCAACCGTCGGTGGCATGCATCTTGACAGCTCGGACTAGTTAATCTTGCACATCATCAGTCAATATTACATCAAACCAAAACTAAAACTTATCTGGATGTACATGTACTAGCTCACACTGAAATTGAAACCTAAAAATCTGAACTTTTCACCTAAAGCTCTCTACTGATCTGGGAGCTGTTAGCACGCATCAGGATGCAAATTCCAAAAGCTTATGCAAGAACGTGCAGATCCACAGCACAACAAACCAGGAACCAGAGGTGGGGGAACGGGTGTCCCTCACCTGAGAGAATTGTAGCAGAAAACGACATAGCACCACCAGCGCGGTTGCGGCGCGCTGAACACACGCCGCCACGGCTTGCCCAACAGCAGCCTTCCCACATACTCTTATGCACCTAACATATTGGAAGATTGCATATTAGAAAAGAAACGAGTACAATTAAACTAATATGGAAAAAACTAATTTATCAATTGAATGCACCATGGTCTTTGTGCAGAGGACATACACTTATCACAAGATCTTAAAGATAACAAGTACTTGATAGCCAAATTATCGGATGCCCTTGTACAACTCCAAATTACAGACAAGACTCAAGTGTCTTTGTGCAGCTCCAATGCCTCTTGCCTTGTTACTTCCTGCATAAAGTGAGTACAGAAGAAATTATGAGTGCTTGTGAAATAAATCCAGAAGAAATTTGAATGATCCACTGAAGACAAATTACTACTGCCAAACAATTATGAACCAATTCATGCATTAAAATGGCGCAACACTTTCCGAAATAGAATAAAATAGACATCAGTGGAAAATGATCTCAAAACTTGATTCAGTTTCATATAAACATGTAGTAGTTCGAATTTGTTCTATTAATCTGCAATGAAGAGCTAATGGGCAGCAATAACACTATGTATTCATGCATCTCGAGCAGCTCAGACTAGCAAATTCTGCACATCACGAGTCAATGTTTAGAGCAAGGCTGGAAACAAAGTTATTTTCCCTTGTCAATGTTCAGCAATAGCAGGTGAGCTAACTTCTTTTATTAAGATACTCCTTTCTAAATTCTGGATACCCGCATTGATCTTTTTGTTGGCACTCATGGTTCATAATACCTGATGCATGCAACCAGCCCACTCTTTATGATGCACAGAGATGCATATCACATAAACCTGATGCATGAAACCAAATTTGACATGGATACTATCGTGAGTGGGGATGGAGATTACGTGGAGGAGAGACTGTACTTGATTTCCTTATGTAGCAGACCAACCAAATTGCAGTTTGATCCTATCTAGCCCCCATTAATCCATATCAAATTGATATGCTCGTCACTGTCGCCAGTATAGAGCTTCCCAAGTCGCGAGTAAGAGCTTCCCATACCTGAAAACTTGCAGCCCCTCTCAAGGTAGCACCAACGGATGTGATCGACTCCTGGCCGGAGAAGCTCCTGTACAGGCGGCACCTAGTACTAGAACGAACGCCTCGTTCCTACTGCTGCTTATCTGCAGGGAAACAATTTTCCAATCAAGAAAACTGAATTTGGGGGCAAAAAGGATTAAGATTAGGGTTTGGATGCCATACCTGCACGGCGACGCCCCGGAGCAGGGCGCGGCGAGGCCACGGAGCGCGGAACAGCGGAGCTGCACCGGCGCGTCCGGACGGCCTGCAACACCTCGCCGGCGTGAAGGAGCACCCGTCAGGCACGCGCGAGACGCGAGCAGCAAGTTCGACGGAGCGCTGCGCGGCGTCCTACCAGCGCACAAGCGCGCCGGCGAACGAGCTGCCGCGACACAGAGCGGTCCATGGGGGCGCCGCCTCTCTACTTCGCGAGCCCATGGCGGCGGAGGTCGATCTTGTGCGTGGGGATCGGGTCGAGTTTGGCCTGATGGAGAAGGGAGCGGCGGAGGGAAGGTGGCCGGCGACGGGGAAGAGCGGCGGCGGCGGCAGCGTTCGATCTTGATTTGGTTGGGTAGGAGAAATTAGGGGATCGCGTCGCTGAATGGAACAGGGAGACGAGGAGAAATTAGGGGATTGCGTCGCGTTCAATCTTGATTTTGGACTTGACGCCTCGGCCCAAAAACCAAATTCGTTAATCCTGCGCTCAAAACAGCCCAAAAACCAAATTAATTCGTTTGGCGCGTGAGGCCAAATCCTGCGCGGGAATTTATTTCGCTAGGGCTACTATTACCACTTGATTAAATCACACACACTGCATGCATTGATACGCACGTTCTCTACAAGTACAGTACATGCATATATGTGTACATCTCTCTATCTTTTCCTTGATAAAAAAATGTGTACATGTCTCTTACCGAGCTTGGAAAACTAGAGCAAAGAAGTAGATGTTGATATCGCGGGGTTGTGATCGGCGTGTCAAGTGATTTAGCGCCCGAATGGAATCACGGTGTCGAGATCATTCTTGTTGTGTGACGGTTTGAGCATATGCGTATTGGTTTGCCGGAACATGGTGCGGCGATGGTTGTATGAACGATATACGATGTTCCCGAAAAATTCAGGTGGCACAAAGTCACTAGCTGCTCTACTCTCTTGTCGCCCCACGGCGACAGGGGCGCCCCCTCACCCTTCCCCACCTCAGACCTCCGCTCCTTCCTCCCCCGCTGCCGCCGCCGGGCAAAGCCCGCGCGGCGCCGGTGGCGGCGGCTTTCCTTCGGCCCATGTCTGGTGAGGGCCTCACGGGTGCCTTCCCTGGTGGCGGTACTGCTTCCTCCGACCGGCGAGGGGTGCCGCCGGAGCCTGGCGGGGCATCGGCGTGGCTTGTCTGTCTGGTCGGTGGCGGTGCTGGCGGCCATGGCCAGGGGTGGCGGCGGGGGGCCCATATCTGGGCCGGTGGGCCTAGGTCTGGGCCCCATCTAGGCCACCATGGGCTGGGTGGGCTAGATGCGCGGGAGTTGGTCCTGCTTGGCGTGATTTCCTCTCCTTGGCTAGTAGGGTTTGAGGCTGGAGCCTGGGCGGCTCCGGTGCCCGGCGTACTAGCGGCGGATGTTCACTGCAGGGGCTCGTACATCGCGCCTGCCTCTCTCAAGTTGCTCCGCTTGAGAATGGGGCTGTTGTCAGGGTGAATTGCGCTTCATTGGCATGGTGGCGAGCGACACCGACTACATGATTCCTGACCAATTGTGACGACTATGGGGACAACGCGTCTCAGAGTTGCGCCTGCATGATTGGTTTATTTAAGATGGGTTTGGCCTATAGGGACGCTAGCGTGCACGATGTTGTGTCCGTGAAAGCACCGCAAGGCTTCGGCCATTTCCAGCAATGACGACGTCTTCGGATGTCGTTCACCTCAGTGGAGGTGTGGCCATGACACACGTCCTGCCGCTGGTTGCCTTCCCCCGGTGCACTATCTGCTGCCCTGCTGACTTGCGCTCTCTCCGAGGTCCTTGATGGCGTGTATTTCACACGTTCGTTGGGCAACCCCAAGAGGAAGGTATGATGCGCACAGCAGCAAGTTTTCCCTCAGAAAGAAACCAAGGTTTATCGAACCAGGAGGAGCCAAGAAGCACGTTGAAGGTTGATGGCGGCGGGATGTAGTGCGGCGCAACACCGGGGATTCCGGCGCCAACGTGGAACCCGCACAACACAACCAAAGTACTTTGCCCCAACGAAACGGTGAGGTTGTCAATCTCACCGGCTTGCTGTAACAAAGGATTAACCGAATTGTGTGGAAGATGATTGTTTGCAGAGAAAACAGTAAAACAAGTATTGCAGCAGATTTGTATTTCAATATTAAAGAATGGACCGGGGTCCACAGTTCACTAGAGGTGTCTCTCCCATAAGATAAAAGCATGTTGGGTGAACAAATTACGGTCGGGCAATTGACAAATAGAGAGGGCATAACAATGCACATACATGTCATGATAAGTATAGTGAGATTTAATTGGGCATTACGACAAAGTACATAGACCGCCATCCAACTGCATCTATGCCTAAAAAGTCCACCTTCGGGTTATCATCCGAACCCCTTCTAGTATTAAGTTGCAAAGCAACAGTACAATTGCATTAAGTATGGTGCGTAATGTAATCAACAACTACATCCTCGGACATAGCGCCAATGTTTTATCCCTAGTGGCAACAGACAAAGCACAACCTTAGAACTTTCTCGTCATCTGTCCCAGTGTCAATGTAGGCATGAACCCACTATCGAGCATAAATACTCCCTCTTGGAGTTAAAAGCAAAAAACTTGGCCAGAGCCTCTACTAGTAACGGAGAGCATGCAAGATCATAAACAACACATATGTAATAACTTGATAATTAACATAACATGGTATTCTCTATCCATCGGATCCCGACAAACACAACATATAGAATTACGAGATAGATGATCTTGATCATGTTAGGCAGCTCACAAGATCCAACAATGAAGCACAATGAGGAGAAGACAACCATCTAGCTACTGCTATGGACCCATAGTCCAGGGGTGAATTACTCACTCATCACTCCGGAGGCGACCATGGCGGTGTAGAGTCCTCCGGGAGATGAATCCCCTCTCCGGCAGGGTGCCGGAGGAGATCTCCAGAATCCCCCGAGATGGGATCGGCGGCGGCGGCGTCTCGTAAGGTTTTCCGTATCGTGGTTTTTCGCATCGGGGGTTTCGCGACGGAGGCTTTAAGTAGGCGGAAGGGCGAGTCGGAGGGCCGACGAGGGGCCCACACCACGGGCGGCGCGGGCCCCCTTGGCCGCGCCGCCTTGTGGTTTGGCCACCTCGTGGCCCCACTTCGTATGCTCTTCGGTCTTCCGGAAGGTTCGTGGCGAAATAGGCCCCGGGTCTTCGTTTCGTCCAATTCCGAGAATATTTCGTTACTAGGATTTCGAAACCAAAAACAGCAGAAAACAACGAATCGGCACTTCGGCATCTTGTTAATAGGTTAGTTCCGAGAAAATGCACGAATATGACATAAAGTGTGCATAAAACATGTAGGTATCATCAATAATATGGCATAGAACATAAGAAATTATCGATACGTCGGAGACGTATCAGCATCCCCAAGCTTAGTTCTGCTCGTCCCGAGCAGGTAAAACGATAACAAAGATAATTTCTGAAGTGATATGCCATCATAACCTTGATCATACTATTTGTAAACATATGTAGTGGATGCAGCGATCAAAACAATGGTAATGACATGAGTAAACAAGTGAATCATAAAGCAAAGACTTTTCATGAATAGTACTTCAAGACAAGTATTAATAAGTCTTGCATAAGAGTTAACTCATAAAGCAATAAATCAAAGTAAAGGTATTGAAGCAACACAAAGGAAGATAAAGTTTCAGCGGTTGCTTTCAACTTGTAACATGTATATCTCATGGATAATTGTCAACATAGAGTAATATAACAAGTACAATATGCAAGTATGTAGGAATCAATGCACAGTTCACACAAGTGTTTGCTTCTTGAGGTGGAGAGAGATAGGTGAACCGACTCAACGAGAAAAGTAAAAAGAATGGTCCTTCAAAGAGGAAAGCATCGATTGCTATATTTGTGCTAGAGCTTTTATTTTGAAAACATGAAACAATTTTGTCAACGGTAGTAATAAAGCATATGAGTTATGTACATTATATCTTACAAGTTGCGGGTCTCATGCATAGTATACTAATAGTGCCCGCACCTTGTCCTAATTAGCTTGGACTACCGGATCTTTGCAATGCACATGTTTTAACCAAGTGTCACAATGGGGTACCTCCATGCCGCCTGTACAAAGGTCTAAGGAGAAAGCTCGCATTTTGGATTTCTCGCTTTTGATTATTCTCAACTTAGACATCCATACCGGGACAACATGGACAACAGATGATGGACTCCTCTTTAATGCATAAGCATGTGGCAACAATTATTATTCTCATATGAGATTGAGGATATGTGTCCAAAACTGAAACTTCCACCATGAATCATGGCTTTAGTTAGCGGCCCAAAGTTCTTCTCTAACAATATGCATGCTCCAACCATTAAGGTGGTAGATCTCTCTTACTTCGAGACAAGACGGACATGCATAGCAACTCACATGATATTCAACAAAGAATAGTTGATGGCGTCCCCAGAAACATGGTTATCGCACAACAAGCAACTTAATAAGAGATAAAGTGCATAAGTACATATTCAATACCACAATAGTTTTTAAGCTACTTGTCCCATGAGCTATATATTGCAAAGGTGAATGATGGAATTTTAAAGGTAGCACTCAAGCAATTTACTTTGGAATGGCGGATAAATACCATGTAGTAGGTAGGTATGGTGGACACAAATGGCATAGTGGTTGGCTCAAGTATTTGGGATGCATGAGAAGTATTCCCTCTCGATACAAGGTTTAGGCTAGCAAGGTTATTTGAAACAAACACAAGGATGAACGGTACAGCAAAACTCACATAAAAGACATATTGTAAACATTATAAGACTCCATACCGTCTTCCTTGTTGTTCAAAACTCAATACTAGATATTATCTAGACTCTAGAGAAACCAAATATGCAAACCAAATTAGCAAGCTCTAAGTATTTCTTCATTAATGGGTGCAAAGTATATGATGCAAGAGCTTAAACATGAGCACAACAATTGCCAAGTATCAAATTATCCAAGACATTTTAGAGTTACTACATGTAGCATTTTCCAATTCCAACCATATATCAATTTAACGAAAAAGAAACTTCGCCATGAATACTATGAGTAGAGCCTAAGGACATATTTGTCCATATGCTACAGCGGAGCGTGTCTCTCTCCCATAAAGTGAATGCTAGGATCCATTTTATTCAAAACAAAACAAAAAACAAAAATAAACCGACGCTCCAAGCAAAGTACATAAGATGTGACGGAATAAAAATATAGTTTCAGGGGAGGAACCTGATAATGTTGTCGATGAAGAAGGGGATGCCTTGGGCATCCCCAAGCTTAGACGCTTGAGTCTTCTTATAATATGCAGGGGTGAACCACCGGGGCATCCCCAAGCTTAGAGCTTTCACTCTCCTTGATCATATTGCATCATACTCCTCTCTTGATCCTTGAAAACTTCCTCCACACCAAACTCGAAACAACTCATTAGGGGGTTAGTGCATAATAAAAATTCACATGTTCAGAGGTGACACAATCATTCTTAACACTTCTGGACATTGCATAAAGCTACTGGACATTAATGGATCAAAGAAATTTATCCAACATAGCAAAAGAGGCAATGCAAAATAAAAGACAGAATCTGTCAAAACAGAACAGTCCGTAAAGATGGATTTTATTAGGCCACCAGACTTGCTCAAATGAAAATGCTCAAATTGAATGAAAGTTGCGTACATATCTGAGGATCATGCACGTAAATTGGCTTAATTTTCTGAGCTACCTACAGGGAGGTAGACCCAGATTCGTGACAGCAAAGAAATCTGGAACTGCGCAGTAATCCAAATCTAGTACTTACTTTACTATCAAAGACTTTACTTGGCACAACAAAACTCAAAACTAAGATAAGGAGAGGTTGCTACAGTAGTAAACAACTTCCAAGACACAAATATAAAACAAAAATACTGTAGTAAAAACATGGGTTGTCTCCCATAAGCGCTTTTCTTTAACGCCTTTCAGCTAGGCGCAGAAAGTGTAACTCAAGTAATATCAAGAGACGAAGCATCAACATCATAATTTGTTCTAATAATAGAATCATAAGGTAACTTCATTCTCTTTCTAGGGAAGTGTTCCATACCTTTCTTGAGAGGAAATTGATATTTAATATTACCTTCCTTCATATTAATAGTGGCACCAACGGTTCGAAGAAAAGGTCTTCCCAATATAATGGGGCAAGATGCATTGCATTCAATATTCAAGACAACAAAATCAACGGGGACAAGGTTATTGTTAACCATAATATGAACATTATCAACTCTCCCCAAAGGTTTCTTTTTAGCATTATCGGCGAGATTAACATCCAGATAACAGTTTTTCAATGGTGGCAAGTCAAGCATATCATAGACTTTCTTAGGCATAACAGAAATACTTGCACCAAGATCACATAAAGCATTACAATCAAAATATTTGACTCTCATTTTAATGATGGGCTCCCAACCATCTTCTAGCTTTCTAGGAATAGAAGTTTCAAGTTTTAGTTTCTCTTCTCTAGCTTTTATGAGAGCATTTGTAATATGTTTTGTGAAAGCCAAATTTATAGCGCTAGCATTGGGACTCTTAGCAAGTTTTTGTAATAACTTTATAACTTCAGAGATGTGGCAATCATCAAAATCTAAATCATTACAATCTAAAGCAATGGGATTATCATCCCCAAGGTTGGAAAAAATTTCAGCAGTTTTATCACGAGGCGGTTTCAACGAGTTTTAGCAGTTTCGAGTAATTTTGCGCGCTTTGCACTAGGAGTAGAAACATTGCCAACACCAATTATTTTACCATTAATAGTAGGAGGTGCAGCAACATGTGAAGAATTAGCATTGCTAGTGGTGGTAATAGTCCAAACTTTAGCTACATTTTCCTCTTTAGCTAGTTTTTCATTTTCTTCTCTATCCCACCTAGCACGCAGTTCAGCCATTAATCTTATATTCTCATTAATTCTAACTTGGATGGCATTTGCTATAGTAACAATTTTATTTTCAATATCCCTATTAGGCATAACTTTCGATTTCAAAAGATCAACATCAGAGGCAAGACTATCAACTCTAGAAACAAGAATATCAATTTTATTGAGCTTTTCCTCAACAGATTTGTTAAAGGCAGTTTGTGTACTAATAAATTCTTTAAGCATAGCTTCAAGTCCAGGGGTGTATAACTACTATACTATTTGGGAACAAACATCTTTTTTGTAAGAATTTTGAGCTCATGTGAGGATTAAGCTGGGTTTGACACGTATTTCTTGGGCTGGTTTGCTTTCCATGGATATTTTCGTGGGTACAATTTCGGTGCTATATGTCATTTTATTCTAAGGTCCAGAATTTTTTATGGTACCAAAAGATGTAACTGAGTGCTTTCCTTTCTACAAGTGGGGTGATTTGAAGCGTGGCCGTAGCTACTGTGTGA
The DNA here is from genome assembly GCF_022539505.1 of Lolium rigidum. Taxonomy (NCBI): domain Eukaryota; kingdom Viridiplantae; phylum Streptophyta; class Magnoliopsida; order Poales; family Poaceae; genus Lolium; species Lolium rigidum. The sequence goes on from NC_061509.1 coordinate 25,070,836, forward strand.
ATAGAAAAGTGGTGGATGACAGCTTTTAGTTGGAGCTGTGTGGATTGGTCAAACTGTCAAAGCGGTGGTGGTCATCCACTGATCCACCCACGCGTGAGATGTAGTGCGGCGATTTCGTTTTGTCTCGGTCTATCTTCCAACACGTGGTCTCACTCGACCCTTCTCCTATCTTCTTCTCTTTCTTTACACATTATAATTCTTCACCGATTAGAAAAAATCCTCACTGATCTCCCTCCCCACCGGCCATTCCCATGGTTGAGCTCCTCCGTGCCATAGATAGCCCCCTTGATCTGGTCCATCCTGCCAGCTCTCTCCGACCTGGTCGGGCCGCCGCGTTTTTTCATGACTGCAATTCATGCGCGCTTCCGTGGCGCACTGCGATCCTAGCCGAGCTATTACTGAGAGCACCAGTGAGGCATGTCACAGCGAGAAAACTCAGCCTCTGGGCAGGGGAAGCAAGCGCAGAGGGGAGGCCATGCTGCGGTCGTCGATGACTTTGAGGCGGCCTTCGAGCGGTTCGACGAGGACTCGGAGGAGGAGGAGCTCGAGCGCCCGGCGTGTGCGGGCAGGCGGCCCCGAGGCGCCGCCGGAAGCGGCGCAGTACAGGGTTCTGCGACCCCGGCCATGGGGCAAGTGGGCGGCCGAGATCCGCGACCCTGTCAAGGGAGTCCGGGTCTGGCTCGGCACATTCCCCTCCGCTGAGGATGCCGCACATCGTGATCACCACTTTCCCTCCGTTTGACCTTCAGCGTATTGGCGGGGGGCTGGCGCGGCGGCGTCCGGTGGGGTGGGTCGGCGGCGAGATAATCTGGGGCGGGAGCACGGCGACACCCCTAATTCGACTCGACTGCTGCGTCTTGCATCGCCACGCTGCACCTTCTCCGTTCGCAGGTGCGTCTTCATCAGGTAAGTGTTGTCTGCTAGGTTGTCCATTTCATCAGTATTTTTCCTCTTTGGTTCTAATGTTGTTTGTCGTGCTGATTTGGTCATTTTGTTTGGCCTCCTAGGTCTTCTGTCACCATGGATCAGCAGCGGTGTCGCCAAGAGATTTGTGAGGGGAAGCGGCCTGTTCTAGCCTCTGGAAGTTTGTTGTTTGCATTCTTCCTCCTATGTTCATTTCAATACCTTATTTTTGGTATTTTACTAATCACTATGTATAACCAGTTAACCACTCAGGTGAAGCACCCAGTTGGATAACCAAAAAAAGTTCACGCATCAGATCGGAGCCGAGGAGTCGGACTACCACGACGACACCTTTATATTTTATTGTGTGGCCTCCGGCAATGTCCCAAAGATGGAGGCGGCGATGTGCCAGCTCAGGAGGTCCAGTCTTCTCATCTCTGTCGACCAGGTTGCAGCCAAGCTGTCCTAGAGGAAGGAATGCTCCTAAGCTGATTGCTTCTTTAATTCCTCATCATATGTGGTTTTGGTTTGCAGAATAAGTGACCCCTGGTGTTATTATACTCATCACCCCTCCACCGATCCATGAACCTGCGAGGATTATGTCCCAAATAACCACCCTTACCTTGCAGATATCTGCTTTACTTAGCTTTATTATTCATGGTGAGTTGCTCAGTTCTTTTGTCAACGGAATAGGATCCACTAGATGTATGTATTCTGATTCCCCTGTTGGTTTCCTTTTGCTAAATGACATTCTTGATGTCGGTGGTAATGTATTTGATACATGCTATGCTGGAAGTTAAAAGTATGCCACCGTTAGTGAAATAAATTACAAATAGTTGAGCATCTCACAGCTGTTTGCTAATTAGTAAAGCATAAATGAAATACAGGAGACATTGCAAGGGCACTGCATGAAAAAAAATTATATGCGATTTTGGTGTGTGGGGCTGTTAAAATATTATACTGGGACGTTGTAGGCTTGTGATTCTACAAGGTTGAAATGTAATCCAATGTAAAAATACAAACAAAAGAATAGAAGACATATAACAAGGGAACACTTTAAGTGGAGCATTCATCATGTAAGTGTGTTCTATTGGCATAGCATATTCTTCTTCTCTCCTTACATGACCATTTAGCACCATTTTTTCCACAAATACATGCATTAGAGATATATAAAAAGAAACAGGTCCTTTCATCAAATGAGCATGCATAGCTAAAGTAATATGTCTCCTGAAGGTAGTTCTGAAAGTGCAGAAGTTGATGCTCATCATCATCTTTTTCAATTTATGCTAACACCAGTTAATCTCATCATATTCCTATTGCAATAATTAGGGTACTTTTTTTTGGACATTGTCTGGAAAATCATAATTTCAGATTGATTATGTCACATGTCCCTTAGTGATTGTGCTTTTGATTCTGTGATTAGGGGAGAGAGGAGGACAAAAGAATGACAACCTTTGAGGAGGAGGTGATGTGTGCGATGTGCAGGTACGCACTAAAGTTTGTAATTGTTGCTTCGCTTTCATAACAGCCTTGAATAGTAGTTAGATTGGTTTCTGTAGGATACAAGAGTGGCATCTGAGAATATATTAATCAGTTCCTGTATTACAAAATCAGCTAAACATTGCCTTTGACTTCCTGGTTTGAAGTACTTTTGTTATTTTCAAGCAGAAAAATGAAGATTCATGTCGGAGTCAGAGCCTGAGAGGTGCATCCTGAGTTCATCATTCTCTCTTTATTTTATGTTGCTCCTGCCCGGCTCCTCGAGCAATCAACACCATATCATGATATCCCTGCTCCATTCTCCGGCCTAACGGATTCAATCGCATGACCATCTGGATCGCATTTGATCCGTAAAATCACATCAAAGAAGAATAGGTACATGTCATCTTTCAGCATAGCTATCAAGTGTCGACAAGATTCTTCACTATGTTTAATGCCACCACATTATGTTTCTTTATTTTCTTATTGATCAACTAGAGTTACTTCCATCGATAGTTTGATAGCACGATCTTTTGGTCTATTAGTTGAATGGAGAAAACTGCAATGACATGTAGAACTATATATATGCAGTATGTGAGTTCTGAAAGTTTCTACTTACATGGTACCTCTTTTGTATTCCTAAAATCATCCAGATAGATGACTTTTTGGTTTTCTAATATAAGACATTTATATGTAAATTGCTTGCGATTGTAACTATAGAATCCGTGACTTCAAAATGGCAGAGCATTACTAATCAAATTAGCCTTTACCTTTGTTCAGACTGCCTCTTTGACGACATGGTGAGCCTCAGTGCTCCCTCCTCCGCCATGACTCTACTCTTGCCTCTCTGCTAAAGAGTTGTGGAGGTTCTTCTTCGTCCTTGACGGCACAACTCTCCTCCTCGACGTCATGGTATTGGCTCTTTTCTGCCATGGCACTCCGTTGGCACGGAACAACACGAGGCAGTGGCGCCAAAATAATCGCTTGCGCCCGCGCTCAAGTCCCACTCCGCTGGAAAAGGCGTTTGCATGTAACTACCAAGTATTGCTCTGTTTTGGTATTTGATTGATCAGTGTCCCTGGATTTGCCATTTATGGTGGATGTGAAAGGGTAAGTTACTCAGTGACTTGATAGAGCCAAGTCACTGGATCTATACTCTAATTGCGGCAATAATTCTAAATATCAATCAGTAGACTGTATGTGGCGGGGTATTCTTTGAAATAGTGGCAATGCTTCTTTTCTTTTCCCCTTAATTCATATGTGTAAAGTCAATGGTTCAGTCTTTTGGGGTTTCTATCTTCTTGCACCTAATAGTCTCATGTCAAAAGAAAGAATATGGCTGTACATTTATATATATTGCACTTTCGTTGTTGATGTTGTGATACACGGGTACTGTGCAAACTTTGAGTTTTCAGATATCAGAAGAGAGGTCGATTTTCCTGTGGCAATTGTACTTAGGAAATGTTTCTTACATATTGCTTATCCCTCTTTTTCTTCTACACCTCTGTGTAACCGTTCTAATTTAACATGAAAGCGTTCTTTATTCTTCAACTCTTGGCTAAAGCACGGGCGCGGCGTGCCGCCGCGCCTGTCCATGCTAGTTCCTATTATTGTTGTAAGAATTCCCATAAGAATTAGCATAACCGTTACCATTATTATAAGGATATGGCCTATAGTTATTACTAGAATTGTTCCGATAAGCATTGTTGTTGAAATTATTATTTTTAATGAAGTTTACATCAACATGTTCTTCTTGGGCAACCAATGAAGCTAATGGAACATTATTAGGATCAACATTAGTCCTATCATTCGCAAGCATAGACATAATAGCATCAACCTTATCATTCAAGGAAGAGGATTCTTCAACAGAATTTACCTTCTTACCTTGTGGAGCTCTTCCCGTGTGCCATTCAGAGTAATTAACCATCATATTATCAAGAACCTTTGTTGCTTCACCAAGAGTGATGGACATAAAGGTACCTCCAGCAGCTGAATCCAATAAATTCCGCGAAGAAAAATTTAGTCCTGCATAGAAGGTTTGGATGATCATCCAAGTAGTCGGTCCATGGGTTGGGCAATTTTTAACCAGAGATTTCATTCTTTCCCAAGCTTGAGCAACATGTTCATTATCCAATTGTTTAAAATTCATTATGCTACTCCTCAAAGATATAATTTTAGCGGGGGGATAATATCTACCAATAAAAGCATCCTTGCATTTAGTCCGGGAATCAATACTATTCTTAGGCGAGAGATAGCAACCAATCTTTAGCTCTTCCTCTTAATGAGAAAGGAAACAATTTTAATTTTATAATATCACCATCTACATCTTTATACTTTTGCATTTCACATAGTTCAACAAAATTATTGAGATGGGCAGCGAGCATCATCGGAACTAACACCGGAAAATTGCTCTCGCATAACAAGATTTAGTAAAGCGAGGTTTAATTTCAAAGAATTCTGCTTGTAGTAGCAGGTGGAGCAATAGGTGTGCATAAGAAATCATTATTATTTGTGCTAGTGAAGTCACACAACTTAGTATTTTCAGGGTTGGCCATTTTAGCAGTAGTAAATAAAGCAAACTAGATAAAGTAAATGCAAGTATACTAATTTTTTGTGTGTTTTTGATATAGCAAACAAGACAGTAAATAAAGTAAAACTAGCAACTAATTTTTTTGTGTTTTGATATAAGTGCAGCGAACAAAGTATTAAATAAAATAAAGCAAGACAAAAACAAAGTAAAGAGATTGAGAAGTGGAGACTCCCCTTGCAGCGTGTCTTGATCTCCCCGGCAACGGCGCCAGAAAATATACTTGATGGCGTGTATTTCACACGTTCGTTGGGCAACCCCAAGAGGAAGGTATGATGCGCACAGCAGCAAGTTTTCCCTCAGAAAGAAACCAAGGTTTATCGAACCAGGAGGAGCCAAGAAGCACGTTGAAGGTTGATGGCGGCGGGATGTAGTGCGGCGCAACACCGGGGATTCCGGCGCCAACGTGGAACCTGCACAACACAACCAAAGTACTTTGCCCCAACGAAACGGTGAGGTTGTCAATCTCACCGGCTTGCTTTGTAACAAAGGATTAACCGAATTGTGTGGAAGATGATTGTTTGCAGAGAAAACGAGTAAAACAAGTATTGCGACAGATTTGTATTTCGGTATTAAAGAATGGACCGGGGTCCACGAGTTCACTAGAGGTGTCTCTCCCATAAGATAAAAGCATGTTGGGTGAACAAATTACGGTCGGGCAATTGACAAATAGAGAGGGCATAACAATGCACATACATGTCATGATAAGTATAGTGAGATTTAATTGGGCATTACGACAAAGTACATAGACCGCCATCCAAGCTGCATCTATGCCTAAAAAGTCCACCTTCGGGTTATCATCCGAACCCCTTCCGGTATTAAGTTGCAAAGCAACGAGACAATTGCATTAAGTATGGTGCGTAATGTAATCAACAACTACATCCTCGGACATAGCGCCAATGTTTTATCCCTAGTGGCAACGGCACAGACACAACCTTAGAACTTTACGTCACTTGTCCCAGGTGTCAATGCGAGGCATGAACCCACTATCGAGCATAAATACTCCCTCTTGGAGTTAAAAGCAAAAACTTGGCCGAGCCTCTACTAGTAACGGAGAGCATGCAAGATCATAAACAACACATATGTAATAACTTGATAATTAACATAACATGGTATTCTCTATCCATCGGATCCCGACAAACACAACATATAGAATTACGGATAGATGATCTTGATCATGTTAGGCAGCTCACAAGATCCAACAATGAAGCACAATGAGGAGAAGACAACCATCTAGCTACTGCTATGGACCCATAGTCCGGGGGTGAACTACTCACTCATCACTCCGGAGGCGACCATGGCGGTGTAGAGTCCTCCGGGAGATGAATCCCTCTCCCGGCGAGGGTGCCGGAGGAGATCTCCAGAATCCCCGAGATGGGATCGGCGGCGGCGGCGTCTCGGTAAGGTTTTCCGTATCGTGGTTTTTCGCATCGGGGTTTCGCGACGGAGGCTTTAAGTAGGCGGAAGGGCGAGTCGAAGGGCCGACGAGGGGCCCACACCACGGGGCGGCGCGGGCCCCCCTTGGCCGCGCCGCCTTGTGGTTTGGCCACCTCGTGGCCCCACTTCGTATGCTCTTCGGTCTTCCGGAAGGTTCGTGGCGAAATAGGCCCTCGGGTCTTCGTTTCGTCCAATTCGAGAATATTTCGTTACTAGGATTTCTGAAACCAAAAACGACGAGAAAACGACAGCGGCACTTCGGCATCTTGTTAATAGGTTAGTTCCAGAAAATGCACGAATATGACATAAAGTGTGCATAAAACATGTAGGTATCATCAATAATATGGCATAGAACATAAAAAATTATCGATACGTCGGAGACGTATCAGTCCTCCTTGGAATACCTATTGTTCGATGCCCTGAGTCTTGTTGTGACCGGCTTCATTTAAACGGTGTGCCTTCGGTTTGCTCGGCCGATCTTGAGCCTAGGGTGGCTATCGGAGCTTGTGTCATGACAGGGGGGCACCAGTGGTCTTCAATAGCTGGTGGCTGTCCTGCCGTCAGGTGCAAAGACTTGCGCTTTCCTTGGACTGGGTGTTGAAGCTTCCGCAAAAGCACTGCACAAACTCCCTTGTGCCGACAACGGCGACGCTTGTGAGCACCGTTCCCCTTCCTGAAGGCATTGTCATGAAGTTTCCCCTTTGATCTCTGGAGGCTCGCATGTTCACTAGCGCAGTTAACTAGTTCCCTCGGTGATGGTGGTCCTCTGCTAGGCGGCCATGTGTGCTACTTTAGTCTGTGGTGGCTCGTTGCGTGAAGGTTCAGATCGAGCTGTCGGTGTTTAGCTATAGTCTCAGACGCTATTGCAGATCTTGTGGTCTGGAGCCTTGCTCGGATATACCTGTTTTTTTTCTTTGGTTTAGGCTGCAGCTTGGTAACCCCTGTCTTCTATTTCTTTTTAGCTGTCGTTTTCGTTGTACCCCTGGCCGGTTGATGACTTTGTTAATTCAAAGTCGGGCTCTTCGAGCCTTATGTTTTAAAAAAACAAAGTCACTAGCTTAGACTGCAACATGACTAACAGTTGTTAATAAAACCTAATTATTCAACCCAAAAGTGTGTAATAGACATTATCTTGTCACTTCATGATATTTTTAAAAAAATGGCAAGACCAATTAATTTTCATGCATTAGCGCAGCCTCTTTAGATTATAAGCATAATTTTTCAATGTGTACTATATCAGAAAACATTATGCTTTTAATCCAAAAAGTTGGAGATCCCTATCTTAACATCAGGAAGCATAAAAGCAAAAGATTAAAATCCTCCCAATGTCATAATCATCTTTTGTGGGTCCCGAGATGCCTACCCATCTCATAGATTTTACTTCAAAGTGGTAATGAAACTTTACTCTTTGTCTAATTTATAATATATAGGTCATACCAACATGAAAAAAAAAACAAAAAAAGAGAACAACTTCTTACAATAATTGGGTGGATGGCCTCGGAGTGGTAGTTTTGCATTGTAAGTTCACAGTCTTCCTCTCGGATAGTCATATTCATGAAGCAATGCCACCCTCACGACCTCAAGATTATTCTCCTTGAACCCTCACTCCACCCTCACGCTCACCCTCGTGACCTCACCCAAACGTTGCACCCGCACTCCCTTTGTATACTCCACCGTGCCTCCCATTGCCGCCTCGTCATTCCGCTCCCTTCGCCTTGCCACCATGATCCCTTGGATTGTCGCGCCACCTTCCCTTGCATCACCACGCTCTCTCCACCTTCCATCGGCTCACTAAGCTACCCTCCTTTAAAAAGGATGGCCTTTTTTGGTCCAAGCCAATGACAAATCGATGGACCCAATCTTAGCAAGGCCTTATCCGGTGGTTGCGAGGTCGAACACGTCGGACCCTGCTCCCACAAGGATAGAGGCAACATCGGTCGACAATAGCCACAGCCTTGCGAGCACGCGTGCATCCATGGGCACAGCCCCATTTATTCGGCATTCCGCTAGTAGTCATTGCCGCTACCGCGCTCTCCCCATCGGCCCTGCTCCCTCGCTGTCATCGCGAAAGATGGTAAGGGCTACAAGATGAAGAAGCAAAATGTTTCATATTGGTCTCTCTTAGCCTATGCATATGTTCTTACAAGTGCATCGGTTGCATTAGGTGTTTCTTGATTTTGTTCCACTTTTGTGTGTGTCACTAAGGCATTGGCGAGGTGGTTCAAGGTGATGGTTATGTGGAAGATCGTGTGGCGATGGATCAGGAAGCAACAACTTCTTAGCAAGAAGAACGCCAAGAGCACGGAGAGACTCACGAAAACGCTTTTTCATTTCGCTCATATTGTTTTCTTTAGCTAGCGTGTCGACTTATGACAAAACTGGCCGGTGTTCCTATGATTCAGATCCCCTATGTTTAGATTAGATGGCAATGTGGAAATTTGATGTGAGTTTAGTTTCCTTCATGTGATGCTGCACCAAAATTTCCACTTGCTTGTGTCAATGTGGTACTCATGTCATAGTTGCAACAAAAGTTATGTCAGGAAGTGTGTGCGTGCATTTACTACATACCGCTTGATCAACGTGTGTGCATCTACACAGAGATAAACTACTCCCAATGCTTTTGTATATTGTTGTTGTTATTGGATGTGAGTTGTTGCTTATGTGTGCTTTACTACAAGACAAATCTTAATTTTCGTTAGCCTTTGTTTACCTCTCCATGCAAAAATTGGAATATATGCTATCTTTATTTTAAATTATGCATGTAAATACTAGATTTTTCTTGCATTTTCTTCTCATGTTAAACCCCTTCATGGTGATTTCAAGGTACTTGGAGCAACTGAGGTCCAACATGGTGGAAATGAATGCCAAAAGATAACAACATACTTTATTTTCGTGTTTATTTGTCTACCAAGTGCTAGTTTGACTTCATCCATTCATGTTTTAACATTGAATAGAATTATAATGAACTCTCGAATTACTCAAGACTCATCAAATGGATTTGCAGTTTGAATTGTTATTAGTCTTGTGCCAGAGTACCTGATGTTGATATGCAGATCTAGAGGCGTAGGACGATGATGCCGCTGCACTAGATTCATCCATCAATGGCACCGAGGGGCGGAGGCACACTAGGGTTTGAGAGGCATGGACAATGAGCTGGCTGGAGGAGGAACTGGCCGGAGGCGCGAAGGCAGTCTTGGCTTGAGGAGGAGCTAGCAAGATTAGGAGTTGGCGGGGAGGAGGAGCTGGCATAGAGCTTGCTCGTAGAAGATGCTCCTCCTCCGGCAAAGCCTGAAACATGCTAGAGATCTGGCTAGAAGCTAGATGTAGATCCAACCAGAAGGGAGTGGTCCAGTAAAATGCGAGTGATCTTGCCATAAGCTAGCTAGAGCGACCGATTCGAGACATGCGAGCAAGATGTGGGAGATGCGAGGGAGATGGGCAAGATGCGAGCTAGGCCTAGTGGTTCATTTTTAGTTTAGAATGGCTAAATTGTCAACCGACATTATTGTACTAAGGTTCTAACACTTTTTTGTTGGATCGAATGGAGTAGTACGCAACAAAATACCTTGAACCTCTCCAGCTGCACTAGACTTGGTTTGTAGACAGAATATTTAGTGGGACCATGTGCATGCATGTGCACCGGGTAGGTCCAGCACTCCAGCCAATCCATTCCTAGTGCAATGACCAATGTTCCCTGGGGATCCTGTGCTAGGGTACGTCGGGTACCTTCCCTTCTCCATGACCGTCCTCGACTCGAAGATTGTGGGGAACCTCTATCTCGACTCAGCTGCAACAGGCACACCAGAGCGGGGAAGAAGCCTCACCCATTTGCGCCGCCCTCACCGCGAGATCTCGTCGCGCCGCCAAATCTGCAAATGGTGATATGTGCGTAGGGTAGGAATATTAATGCATGGATTAATTAGCAACCTCCTGGGCAGACCAGCATACGAACCAAGCCTTGTGGCTGGAAACAATATTCGTGAATTATTTTCGTCGGACACTTCCGTTTCTTGGAAAAGTATAGCTAGGCAGGAGCGGGATCATTTTTGTTGTATAAACATAACTTTCAGGAGGATTTGGGTATACTAATCAATGACCCCGAAAATTCTGTTCAAGTCACGTGATTTTGGGTATAATAATTAATCTGCTTCAAATCTGGAGAGAGCTGCAACGATTCGGCTCAGCCAATAATCAACCTTCTTAAAAATTACATCCAAAATTTGAGGTGCTAATCATTACTGTAGTATTGTTGGGAGACAAAGCAATAACCAATGTCGAGCGAAAATGAAGGAAGAGCCAAACAAAGCACACCCGAGAAACTAGCGGGACATTTAATCGCGTCCATAATTTTAGGTGCTAATAAATCAGGACGCCAATCACAAGACAGAAATTTGGCTCAATCCTTCATTCTGTTCTGGACTGGCTCCCCGCTCCGCTACCCAACCACCGCCCGCTCCGCTACCCAACCACGCCGCCGCCGCCGTATCTTCTCCCCCACCACCGGCACCTCCTCCTCTCCGCCAGCCCCATCTGCCCACCTCTCCTCGGCGCGCGGACAGCTCGCCCGGATCAGATCGACGGTGGACGCCGTCTCCCTTCTCCCCTGCACCAGGTCGCCGGCTTCCCCCACCACACCTACCCCAAGCGCCGCCCCATTTTCGCAGGCGTGGTGGCGCGACTGGCCTGATCGTCGGCACCGCGTGCGTCGCTTCGACGGCGCACGCGGCTCCGTCCATCACGTCGGTCTGCGTCGGGCGCGTGGACGAGGGAGCGCGGCGCGCTGCTGCACGCAGCCGCGGGGGACGCCGGCGACCAGGAGGTCGACCTGCTCGTTCCGGAGACGCGTGCTGCCATCCTGGGGCTTGTCGGCGTCGGCTTCAAAGGTAGCAGCTTCTAATCTCTCTCTCTCCGTCCTTGCTTCGGCAGAGCAGCTGATTCGACAACGCGATTTCGTACTAGTATACTTCATCTGAAACAGTCAACCTTATTTAACATGAGAAAATGAAAGAATCAATTTAGCATGAGATTCTGGATTCCATGCTACTGCTAGCATGTATATCTTGGTTTAACTGTACACCTATGTCAGCCTATCAATATTTAGAGTAGTACCATTTGGTTTCCCAGCTAACATGAGGTTCTGGAACTGCACTTACAAGCAAATAATTTGTTTTTACTTGCAAACAAATTAATTTGGGGTTTGTTCATCTCGATATTTTTTCTACTTAATAGTATGTTCTTAGGTCGATCAATTAGATTCTGTTTCTGTTGTTGTTAGTTGTTCACTTCTAGAAGCATACAGAGTTGTTTATTTGGATTCAGGGGCCAAGGAGGTCACAGTCATTGTCGCCTGTAGAGTGCGCCGTGCCCGAGTGAACTTTCTTGTCTATCTTGCAAGAGCTAGCAACTGACCTTTCCATACCACTATTGTATATACGATATGCTACAGATTATTAAGTGAAACCAATTCAGATGTAAGGTCGATTCTTCTCCGATGATTTTCAAACATATATAGAACTTGTCGTAACTGACCTACTGATCTCGGTATCGTTTTGCAACCATCAGACGATGATAATTAAGTCGCTGCAAAATGAAAGAATCGATTTAACATGAGATTCTGGATTCCATGCTAATGCTAGCATGTATATCTTGGTTTAACACTACACCTATGTCAGCCTGTCAATATTTAAAGTAGTACAGTTTGGTTTCCCAGCTATAACATGATGTTCTGGAACTGCACTTACAAGCAAATAACTCGTTTTTACTTGCAAACAAATTATTTCTACTCTTGCTCAATGCACGATTTACTTACAAGGAATGATCTTGACTTATTTGAATTTACCAATGATCTACTACCAGTTTCATTACCGGAACTGCTCTTGTTTGAATTACTGAAATTTTCTCAATGAACTGGACTAGTTTGCATTACTGGAACTGAACTGCCTTGATCAAGTAGTTAATTGCCGAAATATAGAGTGCATCTACATAGAGATAAATTGTTGCTGCATGTCTATTGTAATTCTCTGTTAGCGCTTTATCAATACTGTCAATGCTGTAAATTATTTCTTCAAAGTACCAGAAGTGTGTTCACTATACTGGTTAGTTTGTCCTTTAAATGCTCACATTACATGCTTCTGTAGTTTCTTCACGTTTTTTTACTTCTAATGAAAATCTCAATTTCTATGATGCAATGTTGTAATTAAATCAACCCTGCAACCTCTAGTTGATAATTAGTGCAGCAAGGAATTTCAGTTGTATCAGTAAACGAGGTTAATAGAGATTCTTGATGAATGTCACACTTCATCAATGACGCCTTACTCTGAGCACAATTTCGAGTTCATTAACCCTTCACTATTGTTAGGAACTTTAGCATACGACAATCTCAGGTTCAGAGTTGCAGTGTGACAATTTTGTTTTCTTTGCAGAGGAGAAGAATTGATGCTGCTGAAGGGCAGATGAGATGTGCTGCTGATGGCAGGTGAGGTGCTCCTGCAGATCTCGAGGGAGATTACCTCTCTGTCCTTGCTTCAGTAGAACACCTGATTCGACTATTAGGAGATGATTTCATACTAGTACATGATCTGATTCGAGTTTCTTTGTGTGCCAAGTGTTTCACCATGGCTGGCAAGGGCAGCCTGGAACGTCTCCAAAATGAGTAGTACTATGTGATCTGCAACGTTAGCTTGCCATCTCGATTTCATTCGGTGTAATTCGATTCGTTGATATGGGGATAACGTCCTGATGCACTTCTGTCTGAGTTGCAGGAGTTGTCGGTGCTGATTGTGGGCCGCCCGCTTGCCCAGCAACATGTTGGAGTGGTGTAGTAGGTAGTTTCCATTGATTCCATCTGTGTATTTTTATATTTACCGTTGTTCTCTTTAATGGAAAATATTTTATGTTGCGGAAGTGTTTTTTGTGATTGGTGGGCCGATATTGAGCTAATCGGTTATTGATATGGTATGCATATGGATATGAAGTTTTAGCATATGGTCGTTCTTTGATTTAGTCATCCTTGGCTAAGGAATTAGATTAAAACATGTAATATCTTTCATCATTTGTTTATGATTGAAGGACCGATAAGTATACGGAATAAGTACTACACCTGTCTCTGGTAGAAGCATTGTAGAACATAAGGTCTCCAGTAACGCATATTTAGTTGATATACACCTGTATGTGTTCTAAGATGGCATCACTTATGTTTTGGTTATGTTTGATTTTTTTTTTCTCGAACGCATGCCAAAGCATGCGTCATAATATATTAGAAGAAAACCGTCGAGAAGACGGGAGCATACAGGGAGTAGCAGAGCTACAAAGGAATTTCAGAGAAAAAGAAAAGAAGAAAGAAATAAAACCTGTACGGGGCTAACTTTGTTAGTCCTAGGGACTTTAAGGGAGTTCTGCATCGGGAGGCCTAGCGTGTAAGGGAGCCGGCGCAGGGCTTTTGCGCCGGCTATCATCCACGGCTTAGCTTCCTCCGAGGATCGAGACGACCAGGTCCTGCTCGTTAGGCGCAGGTGTTTTTGAAGACTGCATCATTCCGGAGTTTTCCGAGTCTCCACATGATTAGGATAATAATCGACTTGGCACCCTTCCGAACTGAGCTCTGTGCATTCATCGTGGCGGTCTGAAACCAGGTGCTGAACTCGCTGTTGCAGTCTGGTATGCATGTCTGGAGGTTTAGCCTGCTACATACGTCAAACCAGATTTGTTGCGAAAGGAGCACCTTAACGAGGAGATGTGTTATGGACTCGGAGTCTTGATCACGGAGCGCACAAGTGTCGCTGTTGGCCGAGCCGTGGCGTAGGCGTCGCTCATTGGTCCAGAGCATCGATCTAGGGAGGCGAGCCAGGCAAAGACTTTGCACTTAAGAGGTGCCCAACATTCCCAAATAGCGCTGTGGTGAGGTGAAGTCACAGTCCCTGCGAAGAGGGCTCTGTAGGCAGATTGGGAGGAGTATTCACCAGAGGCCGATAGGTGCCAAATGATCTCATCTTCGGCTTCAGGGTTTGTCTGTTGTGTATCAAGGATCTCGACCAAGTTGAGGAATTGGACAATACCATCCATAGATAAAGCAGCGGTGATGTCTTGTATCCGGGCATTTCCGGGGAGAGCTGTAGCCACTTTCGGGTTCTGGAAGTGCGGGCATTGACGGCGGAGAAGACTGTGGTGCCAAGTCAGAGATGCTCGCCCCTGGATCCAACGATCGATCCCGAACGAGCTTTGCTGCCATTGCCAAGTTTGACGACGGTTGCGGCATGGAGCGGAGAGGTGATGTTTTTGTTGATCTTGATAGGGAAATTGGCCCAAGGTCTTGTGTTATCCGTACGACCCAGCCAAGGCCATCTAGCCCGAAGTGCCCAGCTCATCCGTTTGATGTCAAGGACGCCCGATCCACCAAGATCGGTTGGGCGGCGGACGTTCTTCCAAGCAACGAGCGCAACTACCACCGCCGTCGTCCCGCCCATTGGCCCGGAAGAAGGTCCTCCGGCATTTGATAATGGCATCCTTGATGAGCTTGGGAATATCGGTGGCGAGCATGATATGGATGGGGGTTGCGGCAAGCACAGATTTGACAAGTACTAGTCTATCTCCTTTGGATAACAAGCCGGCACGCCAGCCGAGAGAGTTTGTTGTGGAGATTGTCAATTAGCGGCTGTAAGTCCCGCACACGAAGTTTCCGGATAGATAAGGGAACGCCTAGATAGGGAATAGGAAAATCCTTGGCTGGGCGAGCAAGTGTTGGGCGATGATTCCTCGCTCTTCTTCACCGCAACGAATCGGGGTGGCGGAGCTTTTGAGGATGTTGGTGTGTAAGCCACTGGCCACCCCAAACAGCTGAAGCAAATCCTTGAAAGTTTCGCGATCGAGAGATGGTAGGCTTGATGAAAACGACCGTGTCGTCGGCGTAGAGGGAAGTACGACATGCCCCACGGCTCCCGAGGCAAGACAGCCAGCGAGACCCAGGGCGGGCGGCAAAGTCGATGAGGAGGTGGAATACTTCCATGGCCGGGACAAAAAGCATCGGTGACGGGGGTCGCCTTGTCGCACGCCACGATGGTGAAATATTTCGTCCCCGGGGACACCGTTAACAAGGATGCGAGTCGATGCCGTGGATAGCGATGAGCGGACGATGTTGATCCAAATATGGCCAAAACCCAAATGTTGGAGCAGCTCAATGATGAAGGGCCAGGAGACGAGTGTCGAAAGCACGGGCAATGTCAAGCTTGAGTAGCACTTGTAGGTGTGTTGGCGTTGTGAAAGGACTTAGCCATTTGCTTGTACTAGCATGAAGTTGTCATGGATTGCCCTTCCTTTGATGAAAGCTGACTGATTTGGGGAGACCGGAGTTGGAAGGACGGGCGCTAAGCGCGAGAGACATGACTTTGGCGATAAGCTTGGCAATGCGAGTGTACCGAGGCTGATTGGACGGTAGTCTCGGACCGTGGATGCATCTTGTTTCTTAGGCGATAAGGTGATCAGCGCCTTGTTGAGCTTAGCAAACCCGTGTGTGCGACCAAGATAGACAGCTTGGAAAACTGCCATGATATCTCCCTTGATTGTTTGCCAGCAGGCCCTTAAGAATGTGCCGGTGAATCCGTCGGGCCGGGGGATCTATCGCCGGGAGTGTCTTTGACAGACAGCCCAAACTTCCTCCTCGGTGAATTCTGTGTCTAGGAGAGTAAGGTTGTGTCGTGGAACCCCGATAGCATCAAGGTCAATACTGAAGTCACGGTCGGGAGGGTGCTGAATAATTGCTCGTAGTGCTCAGCAAAAGCATCCTCAATCTGGGTTTGCTCCACCGGAATGGTGTCATTGTGAGTGATTTGGGGTATGTAGTTTTTGCGACGACGATGGCTGGTGTGAATGTGGAAGTATTTTGTGTTGGCCTCTCCCTCCGGAGCCAGTTGATGCGGGATCGCTGCCGAGCAATGGTGCGTTGTAGCGAGCACAGCCCCAGATATTTCCTCTTCAGCTCACGTCTGAGCCATGCTTCCAATGGGCTCAATTGCCTGTCTTCCTGGGCTACATCAAGACGGAAAATGAGTTCCTTGGCCCATTCAATTTGGAGCTCGATGTTGCCGACTCTTTTGTCACTCCGGGACTTCGGCTAGTCTACTAAGCGTCTTGAGCTTTCGATCAAGGACGGTAATAGGATTGCCAAAGGCAGGCTCGGCCAGAGCTGCCTGGATCGTTTCCCGGAAACCCGGGATCTGCGGCCGGAAGGATTCAAAGTGAAACCGTCGGTGCTTGCGGAGACGAGAGCTCCGTATGTAGCGAGCAAGGGGCGGTGATCACTCATAAGTGTGGCCACACGAGTCGGGAAGCGATTAGGATGTCCAGCCTCCCAATCAACCGAGCAAAAGATGCGGTCTAGACGTTCTAGAGTTGGGGTTTCGCGCTCATTCGACCAAGTATAGCGACGACCATGCAGCGGGAGCTCCCGGAGCTCAAGATCATCGATGGCTCGACGGAAGCGTCCCATAGATCTGCGGGAGACATTGGGGTTGTTCTTATCGCACGCCTGATAAATCATGTTGAAGTCGCCCATGACGATCCAGCCCCCATTGTGTGTCGCTCGAATGTCACGCAGCTCGTTGAGGAATTCCACCTCGCTCATCATCAGTGTGGGGGCCATAGACAGTAGTTAGCCACCAAGAGTTGGCGCCATGGGCGAAGCGTGTAGTGACCGAGAAACGACGGATGTCATGGTCCGAGCCAGTGATATAATCGGGCTTCCAAGCAACAAGGATACCACCACGGGTGCCATTAGCCGGCGAGGTAAGCAAAATCCAAAAATTCATTTCCAAGGGTTTGCATTACAATTGTAAGGGAAATGTGAGCTAGCTTGGTCTCCTGGAGGCATACGATTGATGCACCGGAGGATCGAACCATGTTTCGAACACCGGAGCGACGACCGGGGCGTTTAGTCCCCTCGGGTTCCAGGTTGACGACCATGATTGGCTGGGCTACCATCTAATTATGCGGACGACCTGTAACGACCAAGGGTGTTTCGACGAGCTGCAGCGTGAGATTGCAGCTCCTCGTCGAACGGCACCTCCCATCCGTAGAGGGAAGCAAGGGCAACAATCTGGTTGCGCCCTAGCACTTTCCCGAACATACGCTCATAGCGCTCCATGGCGGCAGGGGTGGGCGCCTCGCGATCATCCTCATCAACGCGGATCCCAAGCTTCTTGAGGATGGCCTTGGTGCGAGCTGCGTGTTGGGCCTCCAGAGCGTCCTCCACCACGAGCTTGTACCCTTTTACTTCGGCGAGGGACGAAGTTTTCAGGAATAGCTTTCCTTCGTGGTTTCTGAACTGCAGGGCGTGGCAGGAGATGCCTGGCTGGGGATGCCAGGGCCTTGAGAGTGGCAGCTCGTGTGCAAGGTCTAGGTGATGGTGGATCGGGAAGTGAGACCGCTTTGGGCCGACGGCTATAGACGGCCCGGGAGCTGCCCTCGAAGTCCAGGTGGCGCTCGGTGTTTGTTGGTGCAGGGGTGGGAGGATTCCTCTCTATTGGTTGAGCGAGGAGGCTCGCTGTTGGAGGGAGTCGAGCAATCGGTGGTGGTGGTGGTGGTGGTGGTGGCGGGGTTATAGGATCGGGGGTAGACATGACCAAGTCTAAGATTGGGCCGTGGCCAGTCAAGGTTTCTGGAGAGGTGTCCCAGAGAGGACAAGGGAGCAAATCTGCAGTAGCTTCCATAGTGGGCCCTTCAGGTGCAGAAAGCAGGAAGCTGCCAACCATGAATTGTAGCCGCGGAGCATTGCTGGGTGGAGGTGGGGCTGCTTTGTCGTTGCTTTGCAGGGGCACGGTCCGGGCCAGGGTGGCATCGTCGACGTGTCCCAACGGCGTCGCCTCATTTGAAATCGGAGCAGCTTCCTTGCATGCAAGTGTGGCAGGCGCGGTCAGGAAAGTCCCCTTGACCACCCATCTTTGCAGAGGCTTGTCCGGTGGTGGGCTGGTTGGTGCTGTCGTTGTCGTGCCTGCGTCGGGGTTTCGGCCGCGTCTACCGCGGCGGCGCCGCCGCGCAGCATAAGCCGGAGCGGTGGAGGCTGTAGAACTTGGCGGTGATGGCGACGTGGGACTTGACGGCGATGAGGAGGATGAGACGTCGATGACCTCGAGATGGCGTTGTCGGCCATGAACCCGATCTGGAGGAGCGCCACCATTGGCGTGAGGGCCAGAGCGACCAGAACGACCATAGTTATCTGAACGACCATGGAACTCGCGATCCTCGCGAGGTAGATGACGGTCCTCACGGCGTGGGTGTGAGCGGTCTCCATCCCCACAGCCATCAGAGGGCGGTGGTGGCGGCGGGGGTGGCGGTGGCGGCGGCGGGCCATCAACCCGGGTAACCTGGCGGACCTTGATAGAGATGTTGTAACTGAGCATGTGGAGCTGGGTGTCGTCGCCGGCGGCGTTGTCAGAGGGCTCCTCAACGAACAGGACGCTGGAGAAGGGGATGGTCGTCGGATCTAGCGTCCAGGCCGTGACGCGGAATTTGGACCTGTCCAGGCCGGTCGGTGAGGACACGCTCGAAGACGGAGCACGGCGCCGAGGATGGAGCTCGCCGTGCCGAGGCGAGAGGCATTGGCGAGGAATGCCGAAGATATCGATGGTGACTCAGTAATGGCGAGTGCTGGCTGCGGCATGGGCTTGGCGGGTCCAAGGCTTGATGGTGCATTTGAAGGAAGGCGCAGATAGGATGCCGGGGGCGGCAAGGGCACGGTTCCGATCGGCATTGCTGGAGAAGTGCACGAGGAAATCTTCCGGGGCAAAGTCGTAGACGTCGAACGAATCCGGGTCAAGGCCGAACCTGGCGGCAAAGAATGTGGCGAGTTGCGCGCGAGTTACCGGCGGCCTGGATCCGACGATCATGACGGTCACCGCATCCGCCAGGGCAGCCTCGGCTTCGGTGATGGTCGGCGAGCGCCGGACATAGCACAGAGTGCGGTCAGGCCTGTGCTGCATCAGTTCTTCAAGGCTGGGTGGCGCGTGCTGCACAGCAACGTTCGTGTCGGAGAAGGAGACGACCTGGTTGGCTTGGACGGGGTCGGGCGGTGGGCGAGCAGGTGCTGGCGGAGGCGTACTTGTTTGGCTTGAAGGCGCACGGCCGCCCTGGCTGTTGTGGTGGGCGGGGCGGTGTTCCAGGATGCGCACCGGTGGCAGCGGCCCGGCCGCCTGCGGCGGTTGCTGTGGACGAGAGGCCGAGGGTGACACTGCTCGGCGGCGCTGCGCAGGTCTGGTATCGTCCATGGCTGGTGGGGATCGGCCACGCAAGCACACAGCGACATCTGCCGCGCGATGATCTTCTCCGTGGCATCGTAGACATCGGCTGGGATACCAGCAATCAATCGCCTTGTGGCCTGGACGGCAGCAGTTGAAGCAGAGTCCCCAGAGATCCGCCGGGACAGGCCTGGCCGGGGGAGCGGGAGGCGGCGGCGGCGACGGTGGGGAGGTGGAGCGTCGGCTGCGACGACGATAGTAACGACCATGGGGTTCCTCGAAGCCATCGGCGTCCACGCGGGAAGCGGCCCGGGAGGCGGGGGCGGCGGGAGTGGGTGCAGGAGCCGGGCGGCGCGTCGGCGCTTGCCTTGAGGATCCAGGGGCGTCGACGGCGGTTGCAGAAGGGCTCGGAAACCGCATCTGGGAGGCGGCGGCGGGGCGGCGACGACGTGGCGAGGACGGCGGTGATGGAGGCCCTGGGTAGCGGACGGGAGATGCGACGAAGCGGCGGCGGCGCCGTTGTCGAGGTCGAGGCGCCGCCGCGGCGGCAGGTGGCGCGCTGGTGCGCGCACGCTCGATGGCGTCGGCGAAGGAGCGGCCGGGGGAGCCCTCGGAGGAGGAGGAGAGCGGGCTTTCTAGGTCCCCAAGCCAGCGCCTTTCCTCCGTTCCTTGGGTCTGAGGTGTGCCGGCCGGCGTGGCGGAGACGTGGGAGGGGGTTGGGGAGGCCATCGGAGGGAGGAGAGGGCTTACCGGAGCACGGCGGCGCTGGGCTAGTCTAGAGGTTGGTGGGGAGGTGGGAGGGGAGCGGGGCTAGTCTAGAGGTTGGTGGGGAGATGTTTGATTTATTGTTGGAAATTCTATGGACTTGTGTGCAAAGAGCTGTGATTTCTCATAGCTCTGTTTAATTCATAAGTGATTGGTTTTGATCGGTATGTTCTGATTCTGATGATATCCTTTTTATTTTGGGAGAAATAGCTCTTATTTGTTGTGGTTCTAGTTTTGGTTGGGGAGAATAGCTTTGCTTTGTTCTAAGAAGAGAATACTAGTACATTTGATCTGCACTTTTGTTGTTGAGTTGTCAAGAAGATAGGCCACAATATCCATGGTCATTTTTTTCCACTTTACAATTCTTTCTAGTCACTCTTGAATATTGCCAAGTATACTTATGATTCACGCTTATTTCTGAAGAATGACGTGCTTTATTTGTTTCCTCAATAGGTTGTCCTATTGTTATATACAAATAAGGGGACTGCACTTTGTCTCTTGGCTGCAATGGTGTGGAAATGACAGTGCAGAGACAGGGAACCCAGCGGCAAGGTAGACTGAAGATTTTTACTCATTTGGACTTTAGTTGCAATCCTTGTTTTACTTATATTCTGAATCATCTCTCTACTATCTCGTTAATCTACTGCAGTTTTTTCGCCTCAAGGGCAGCCTGTAACGTCCTCCAGAAGGAGTAGCACATAGCATGTGATCTGCAAGGCGAGTAGCCTATTAGTTTATGTTCGGTGTGGTTCGGTTCCATTGATATTACAATGTTCATATGAGCCACGGTTGGGTTGCAGGAGCCGCCGGTGCTGATTGTGGCTTGCCCACTTGCCTAGCGACATGTTGTAGTGGTGTAGGTAGTTTCTATTGCTTGATTGCACCTATATATGTAGGATTTAGTGTCCCTTAGTTTGCTGGAAAATATTCTGTTTTTGGGAGTTAGTATAGTGATTGGTGATCTGGTATTGTGCTAACCATAATTAGCTCCTATGTTTTCTCATTGATTCAGTATAATGCATACATGGTTTGCTGTGATCAAGAATCTTTTTCTTCTTTCTCATTCGTATGTATTTCTCTTTGTTCAAATTTTTGGAACCCCATCATATAATATTTGCTTGCTAACGTTTGCTTCTTTTTTCCTGTTGTGGAAATGTTTACACTAATGTTTAGCGACCAGGTCCTGTTTTGGGAGAATAGCTCCATTATTTTACATTGCTCTACTTTTGGTTAACAAAATAGCACCAGAATTTTTTTGGCTACTAAATGTAGTAAATTAAAAATATATTTATGTTTGATTCCAACATGAAAGAATGTTCTCAATGCCAATCTTGTTTTCTCTTTTCTTTTATGCTTCCCAATTTGATCCCAATTCGATCCCAGTTTGTGCAGTTGGGCTATTCATGGGAGCTGTCATGGGCTGCCTGATCATCCTAGCCATGGATAGCGGTGTTGACTTCATGTGTTTGGGTGAGTTTCTGGTTCTCCCTTCTCTGCTCTACATTGCCATGGAGGCATGGTTACCTCTGCATGCTCAGATGCTATGTTGATGGTCATGAGCTGTTTCTATTTGGGCAAACATACCTGCTCCTGTCTTTTATATGTCAATAGGATAGAGACTCCCATTTCTCATGTTATTTTTGGTTCTTCCGGTAATGGATATTATGTGATGTAGCGATGTGGTGTTTCATTTCATGTTCTTTAGAAGTGCCGTGAACGACTTTGCTCCTAGTGACGTCCTGGAAGCTTCAAGTTGCTGCAATGCCGTGTCTGAACATAGTTTCTATCTAGTTGTGTGTGTTCTGTAGTGTTTTATCAAGTTGAGCTACGTTTGCTCTAGCAAGTTTTTGCCAATTTTTTGTGAAATTTGATGCAATAGTAGCGATTTTACTTTGAATATAGGTAATGTAACTGTGCCTAAATTCTTCATCCATCTAACTCTACTTATCTGGAAATTTGGTGTGATCTATTCATTCATTCAAATTTATCGGCTGCCCTCTTGTTATGTTGGTTACAAACTTATTTTCTTTGACCAAATTCTATCTTTTGAATTACCGAATACTAGTAGCACTACATTTATAGGCAGCACTAGCACTACATGTACCAATTTGTACGCATTACTGCTACTATGAAAAGTTTTCCTTCTTCTTAATTGTATACCAATTTTTTGTTCAGATTATTGGAAACTGGTCGTGTAAAGTTGTTGGTACAGATGTTTGACACTTCACATTACGTTGTTGGAGAAGAGTGCGATCCCAAGGAACCAACCGACTAACCATATTCTGCTTTTTTCGTTTTTCCGAAAATATCTCAACCTGTAAAAATCATAACTAATTCATGTAAAATCAGAAAAATGCAAATACGATATTAAAATGTTCAGAAAATTGTCCTCGTATTCTGCTGCTACCACTGGCTGGATGTTAGATTTTTCTCTCTTAGTACATTATGATTAACTTTGAAGGAATATGTAATCTACTTGTTTCGTGATTTCTGCCTAGCTAGTAATTTTTTTTTATCACTTCAGTAGTTTCTTTTAATAAGAATTTCGAATTGGGCCCTGACCACTTCGTGACTAATGTTTTCTTTGTGTTTTTGTAGTTCAGGGGCTAAATGGAGCTGGCCAGGTGAGGTAGCCATGGCCGCTTGATCATGCCATCCGATAGCTTGTGGGTTTAGGTACGTTTCTGGTTGCTGCCTGCCATGTGATGTTGGGTGAAGTAGTGTGGGATTGCAGCAAGTGCTTCTTTGCAATACTAGCAGTTGTGAGATGCATCTGGAGGAACCGACACTATTTTGGTTGAGATCATCATGTGTGGTGATCTAGTCGTGGTGATGACATGTATGTTGTACCAGAACTTGTTTTTTTAGTGTTATTTTGTAGCTATTTTCCAAATCAAAAAGCGCAATAATCCTAAGCTTCCCAATTCTTATGATGATTACACAAAGTTATCTAGATTCCGTATTCTTGTTTTTATACATGTCTAGCAATTTGATATTCTTGCGGCGATTATTCTCAGAAATAGTTACTGTCTTGTTTGTGGAAGTCCTTTTAAAACTTTTGGTTGCTTTGAGTAGAATCTGGAACTGTTCTTCTGAGTCTACTGTGGCGGTTATTTGGGTTAAATGTCACTTACACTATTTATATTTTTCTGCATTTTCTGTGTTTTGATTGTATCCATAATATACCCATTTTTCCTTGCACAAGAGATGGCATTATTATTTTTCACCGTCGAAATTAAGCCCTGGCTACTTTCCTTTTGTTGCAGGAAATTACTGAAACCACACAAGCAGAGATGAAGTTTTTCAGAATTGATTGGATCGGTCAATCAGGTTGACATTCAGATATAGATTTAAATAACCTAGTTTTGCTACTTTTGTATGTGGCATGCAAGCCCAGCTTTTCTGGTTCCAGCGTGTATGAAAGGGTGTTGATGAACACAATACTAGTGTCGCCGGAGCTGGATATGATTCGTTGTTTGTTTGTTGGGTTTCTCTCAGGAGTAAATCCCAAACTGGTGCGCGCGCACACACACACACATTTAGGCACGCTTGCGGATGGGTTTTGTGCAAAGCTGGCTAAATGGGCTCCTGGAATGGAGGTGTAGAAGCAAAAGTTATGAAGGCTTTGGCATGCCCCCCCCCCCCCCCCTCCATATTACTCTAGTTTGAGGTTGCTTACATTCCATGGTTTACTAACATGTGTTTTGCTGCAATATCACCATAGATAGATCCATTGGGATCTCAATTCTAGAACTTCCACTAGTTTGAAATGACCTGTAAAATATTACATGTCACCACCATTGTTGCTGCCTTGTCCTAGCCTGTGTCACTGTATAAGAAAAGATTTCACCAATGAGCCACTATATGTGATCAAATTTCATATGGATTTATCGATATGCATGGTTGGAAGTTCAGTGGACTGAATTTGTAAGTATCGATAGTTGTAGTCCCAATATGTAATTCACTAAATGTAAAATCTTGATCATTTTCTTAAATAAGGTTGACGGACGAGGGAGCGCGGCGCGCTGCTGCACGCAGCCGCGGGGACACCGGCGACCAGGAGGTCGACCTGCTCGTTCCGGAGACGCGTGCTGCCATCCTGGGGCTTGTCGGCGTCGGCTTCAAAGGTAGCAGCTTCTAATCTCTCTCTCTCCGTCATTGATTCGGCAGAGCAGCTGATTCGACAACGCGATTCCGTACTAGTATACTTCATCTGATTCGAGTTTCTTTGTGCGCACAGGGTTGCGCCGTGGCTGGCAAGGGAAGCCTGGAGCGCCTCCAAAATGACTAGTATCACGTGATCCGCAAGGTGAGCTTTTGCCAATTTCTTGTTCGGTTTGATCGATCGGCTGTGGTTCGATTCCGTTCATGTGTGGATAATGTTCTGACGCGCTTCATTTTGGGTTTTGGGTTGCAGCAGCTGATGGTGGTGGTTGTGGATTCCGCCACCACGTCACCGGCGAGCTGCATCAACACCTGCCTCCATGGCGTTGGGCGCCATGGCCGGAGGAATCCCCCACTGCCGTCGCTCCATCCCTCCCCCACCACCCTCTCCTCCGCATCTCTAGCCGGCAATATCCGTGTGGAGCGGCAGGCCTCCGGTGAGATCTGTCGGGAGACGCATCCATCCGTGGGGAGTAGCTGGACGATGGCGAGGTCGTCACTGCCGTCTTCCAAGAAGAGCTCGCACAAGGTATCCTTGGATCATCTACTCGTACACTATGTTTGGACGGTGGCCAGGTCTGCAAGCTGCCATGAATTCTTGGAAAAGTATGCAAGGTATAGTATTCTTGTGTTCATGTCCTGTTTTTCACCGGTAACTGTTCATGTCTCGTGTTCTACTGTTTGTGTAGTTCACTTGATTTGGGATTTGTCATCTTGATATTTTTTATTCTTATTATGTTCTTAGGCCGATCTATTAGCTTCAGTTTTTGTTATTGTTAGTTGTTCACTTTGAGGAGCATAAAAAGTTGTTTCTTTGGATATAGGGGCCAATGAGATCACGGCCATCGTTGCCAAGAGAGTCCGCCGCGTAGGAGTGAAGTGTCTTTTCTAGCAAGAGCTAGCAACTGACCTTTCCATAGCACTATTGTATATACGATATGCTACAGATTATTAAGTGAAACAAATTTAGATGTAGGGTTGATTCTTCTCCGATGATTTCCAAATGTATATAGAATTTGTCGTAATGGACCTACTGATCTCAGTGTCGTTTTCCAACCATCAAATGATGATAATTAAGTCGCTACAAAATAAAAGAATCGATTTAACATGAGATTCTGGATTCCCTGCTACTACTAGCATGTATATCTTGGTTTAACAATACACCTATGTCAGCCTGTCAACATTTAGAATAGTACCATTTGGTTTCCCAGCTAACATGAGGTTCTGGAACTGCACTTACAAGCAAATAATTTGTTTTTTATTTGCAAATAAATTATTTCTACTCTTGCTCAGTGCATGAATTACTTACAAGGAATGATCTGGACTTGTTTGAATTTACCAATGATCTATTTCATTACCCGAACTGCACTTGTTTCAATTAATGACATTTTAGGTGCTAATAATTTTAGGTGCTAATAATAAATCAGGACGCCAATCACACGACATAATTTGCCTCACCCGGAAACCCAACGAATAAAAGAAAACGAAAATCACGCCGCCTCCTTCATTCTGTTCTGGACTGGACTGGGTCAATCCCCAACCACCGCCCGCTCCGCTACCCAACCACGCCGCCGGCACGCGCCCTTCACCTCCTCCTCTCCTCGGCGCGCCCACAGCTCGCCCCGATCAGATCGACGGTGGACGCCGTCTCCCTTCTCCCCTGCACCCAGGTCGCCGGCTTCCCCCACCACACCTACCCCAAGCGCCGCCCCATCTTCGCAGGCGTAAGAGGAGGCGCCGCGCAGCAGCCATGGTGGCGCCCTGGCCTGATCGTCGGCACCGCGTGCGTCGATTCGACGGCGCGCGTGGCTCCGTCGTTCACGTCGGTCTGCGTCGGGCGCGTGGACGAGGGAGCGCGGCGCGCTGCTGCACGCAGCCGCGGGGGACGCCGGCGACCAGGAGGTCGAGAGCTGCTCGTTCCGGAGACGCGCGCCGCCGTCCTGGGGCTTCAAAGGTAGCGGCTTCTAATCTCTCTCTCTCCGTCCTTGCTTCGGCAGAGCAGCTGATTCGACAACGAGATTTGGTACTAGTATACTTCATCTGATTCGAGTTTCTTTGTGCGCACAGGGTTGCGCCGTGGCCAGCAAGTGAAGCCCGGAGCGCCTCCAAAATGACTAGTATCACGTGATCCGCAAGGTGAGCTTTTGCCAATTTCGTGTTCGGTTTGATCGATCTGCTGTGGTTCGATTCCGTTCATGTGTGGATAATGTTCTGACGCGCACTCTTCGTTTTGGGTTTTGGGTTACAGGAGCTTACGGTGCTGGTTGTGGATTCCGCCGCTCCGTCACCGGTGAGCTGCATCAACACCTGCCTCCATGGCGTTGGGCGCCATGGCCGGAGGAATCCCCCACCGCCGTCGCTCCATCCCTCCCCCACCACCCTCTCCTCCGCATCTCTAGCCGGCAATATCCGTGTGGAGCGGCAGGCCTCCGGTGAGATCTGTCGGGAGACGCATCCATCCGTGGGGAGTAGCTGGACGATGGCGAGGTCTGCACGTCACTGCCGTCTTCCAAGAAGAGCTCGCAGAAGGTATATATCCTTGGATCATCTACGTACACTAGGTTTGGACGGTGGCCAGGTCCGCAAGCTGCCATGAATTCTTGGAAAAGTATGCAAGATATAGTATTCTTGTGTTCATGTCCTGTTTTTCACCGGTAACTGCTATGTCTCATGTTCTACTGTTTGTGTAGTTCACTTGATTGGGGATTTGTCATCTCGATATTTTTTCTTCTTAATATGTTCTGAGGACGATTTATTAGCTTCAGTTTCTGTTGTTGTTAGTTCCTCACTTCGAGGATCATACAGAGTTGTTTCTTTGGATTTAGTGGCCAAGGAGATCACGGCCATTGTAGCCAAGAGAGTGCGCCGCGGGCGCCGGAGTCAAGTGTCTTTTCTATCTTGCAAGAGCTAGCAACTGATCTTTCCATAGCACTATTGTATACTCCCTCCGTTCTTTTTTAATTGACTCAGATTTAGTACAACTTTGTACTAAATTTGAGTCAATTAAAAAGGAACGGAGGGAGTATACGACATGCTACAGATTATTAAGTGAAACCAATTCAGATGTAAGGTCGATTCTTCTCCCATGATTTTCAATCATATATATAGAATTTGTCGTAACTGACCTATGTACTGATCTCAGTGCCGTTTTCCAACCATGAAACGATGATAATTAAGTCGCTCCAAAATGAAAGAATCGATTTAGCATGAGATTCTGGATTCCATGCTACACACCTATGTCAGCCTATCAATATTTTGAGTAGTACCATTTGGTTTCCCAGCTAACATGAGGTTCTGGAACTGCACTTACAAGAAAATAATTTGTTTTTACTTGCAAACAAATTAATTTGGGGTTTGTTCATCTCGATATTTTTTCTACTTAATAGTATGTTCTTAGGTCGATCAATTAGATTCTGTTTCTGTTGTTGTTAGTTGTTCACTTCTAGGAGCATACAGAGTTGTTTATTTGGATTCAGGGGCCAAGGAGGTCACAGCCATTGTCGCTTGTAGAGTGCGCCGTGCCCGAGTGAACTTTCTTGTCTATCTTGCAAGAGCTAGCAACTGACCTTTCCATACCACTATTGTATATACGATATGGTACAGATTATTAAGTGAAACCAGTTCAGATGTAGGGTTGATTCTTCTCCGATGATTCCCAAACGTATATAGAATTTGTCGTAATGGACCTACTGGTCCCAGTGTCGTTTTCCAACCATCAAACGATGATAATTAAGTCGCTGCAAAACGAAAGAATTGATTTAACATGAGATTCTGGATTCCCTGCTACTACGAGCATGTATATCTTGGTTTAACAATACACGTATGTCAGCTTGTCAACATTTAGAGTAGTACCATTTGGTTTCCCAGCTAACATGAGGTTCTGGAACTGCACTTACAAGCAAATAATTTGTTTTTTATTTGCAAACAAATTATTTCTACTCTTGCTAGTGCATGATTTACTTACAAGGAATGATCTGGACTTGTTTGAATTTACCAATGATCTACTGCCAGTTTTATCACCCGAACTGCACATGTTTGAATTACTGAAACTTTCTCAATGAACTGGACTAGTTTGCATTACTAGAAGTCTAGAACTGAAATGTCTTGATCAATTAGTTAATTGCCGGAATACAGAGTGCATCTACATAAAGATAAATTGTTGCTGCATGTCTATTGTAATTCCCAGTTATTGTGTATCAATACTGTCAATTCTGTAAATTATTTCTTAAAAGTACCAGAAGTGTGTTCAGTATACTGGTTAGTTAATCCTTTAAGTACGCACATTACATGTTGCTGTAGTTTATTCACCTTTTTTACTTCTAATGAAAAGCTCAGTTTCTATGCTGCAATGTTGTAATTAAATCAATCCTGCAACCTCCAGTTGAAAAAATTAATGCAGCAAGGAATTCCAGTTGTATCACTAAACTTGGTTAATAGAGATTCTTGATAAATGTCACACCTCATCAATGATGCCTTACTCTGAGCACAATTTTGAGTTCATTACCCTTCACTATTATCAGGAACTTTAGCATACGGCAGTCCCAGGTTTAGAGTTGCTGCGTGACAATTTTGTTTTCTTTGCAGAGAGGAGAAGAACTGATGCTGCTATAGGGCAAAGGAGATGTGCTGCTGATCACTAAAATTTGGCTACTAAATGTAATAGTATAAATATATTTATGTTTGATTCCAACATGAAAGAATGTTCTCAATGCTAATCATGTTCTCACTTTTCTTTTATGCCTCCCATTTTTTTTTTGAGGAATTATGCCTCCCAATTTGATCCTGGTTTGATCTAGTCTTCTGTTACTTGGTTCTTTTTACCAGAAATCAACATATGTTTATCTCTTGTGCAGTTGTGTTATTCCTGGGAGCTGTCACGGGCTGCCTGATCATCCTAGCCACGGATAGCGGTATCGACTCCATGTGTTTGGGTGAGTTTCTGTTTCTCCCTTCGCTGCTCTACATGGCTATAGATGCATGGTTACCTCCGCATCCTCAGATGCTATGTTGATGGTCATGAGCTGTTTCTTCTTAATATGTTCTTAGGCCGATCTACTAGCTTCAGTTTCTGTTGTTGTTAGTTGCTCACTTCGAGGAGAATACAGAGTTGTTTCTTTGGATTTAGGGGCCAATGAGATCACGACCATCGTTGCCAAGAGAGTGCACCGCGCTTGAATGAAGTGTCTTTTCTAGCAAGAGCTAGCAACTGACCTTTCCATAGCACTATTGTATATACGATATGCTACAGATTATTAAGTGAAACCAATTCAGATGTAAGGTCGATTCTTCTCCGTTGATTTTCAAACATATATATAGAATTTGTCGTAACTGACCTACTGATCTCAGTGTCGTTTTCCAACCATCAAATGATGATAATTAATTCGCTGCAAAATGAAAGAATCGATTTAACATTAGATTCTGGATTCTTTGCTACTGCTAGCATGTATATATTGGTTTAACAATACACCTATGTCAGCCTGTTAATCTTTAGAGTAGTACCATTTGGTTTCCCAGCTAACACGAGGTTCTGGAACTGCACTTACAAGCAAATAATTTGTCTTTACTTGCAAACAAATTATTTCTACTCTTGCTCAGTGCATGAATTACTTACAAGGAATGATCTCGACTTATTTGAATTTACCAATGATCTACTGCTAGTTTCATTACCGGAGCTACTCTTGTTTGAATTACTGAATTTTTCTCATTGAACTAGACTAGTTTGCATTACTGGAACTGAATTGGCTTGATCAAGTAGTTAATTGCCGAAATATAGAGTGCATCCACACAGAGAAAAATTGTTGCTGCATGTCTATTGGAATTCTCAGTTAGCGCTTTATCAATACTGTCAATGCTGTAAATTATTTCTTCAAAGTACCATAAGTGTGTTCACTATACTGGTTAGTTTCTCCTTTAAATGCTCACATTACATGCTTCTGTAGTTTCTTCACATTTTTTTTACTTGTAATGAAAAGCTCAGTTTCTATGATGCAATGTTGTAATTAAATCAACCCTGCAACTTCCAGTTGATAATTAGTGCAGCAAGGAATTTCAGTTGTATCAGTAAACTAGGTTAATAGAGATTCTTGATGAATCACACTTCATCAATGACGCCTTACTTTGAGCACAATTTCGAGTTCATTAACCCTTCACTATTGTCAGAAATTTAGCATATGACAGTCCCAGGTTCAGAGTTGGAGCGTGACAATTTTGTTTTCTTTGCAGAGGAGAAGAACTGATGCTGCTGAAGGGCAGATGAGATGTGCTGCTGATGGAAGGTGAGGTGCTGTTGCAGATCTCGAGGGAGATTACCTCTCTGTCCTTGCTTCGGTAGAACAGCTGATTCAACTACTAGGAGAAGATTTCGTACTAGTACATGATCTGATTCAAGTTTCTTTGTGTGCCAAGGGTTTCGCCATGGCCGGCAAGGGCAGCCTGGAGTGTCTCCAAAATGAGTATTACTATGTGATCTGCAAGGTTAGCTTGCAATCTCGATTTCATTCGTTCTGATTCGATTCGTTTATGTGGTGATAACCTCCTGATGCGCTTGCAGGAGCTGCCGGTGCTGATTGTGGATCGCCCGCCTGCCTAGCAACATGTTGGAGTGCTGTAGTAGGTAGTTTCATTGATTACAGCTGTTTATTTTGTATTTACCGTCGTTCTCTTTAATGGAGAATATGTTATGTTGTGGAAGTGGTTTTTGTGATTGGTGGGTAGGTATTGAGCTAATTGGTTATTGATATGGTATGGATATGAAGTTTTAGCATATGGTCTTTCTTTGATTTAGTCATCGCATGCTTACCTTTGCCCATTTTTAGCACATGAATATAATGATTGAACTGCTTATCTAACCTACTTGATGCATCTGTATGGCTACTTATTGCTAATAATTCGATCCCTTGGATAAGGAATTAGATTAAAACATTTTATATCTATCATCATTTATTTATGATTGAAGGACCGTAAGTATACAGAACAAGTACTACACCTGTCTCTGGTAGAAGCATTGTAGAACATAAGGTCTCTGTAATGCATATTTAGTTGACGCACCTGTATGTGTTCTAAGATGGCATCACCTATGTTTTTGGTTATCTTTGATTTATTTTTGGAAATTCTATGGACTTTCGTGCAAAGAGCTGTGCTTTCTCATAGCCCTGTTTAATTCATAAGAGATTGGTTTTGATCGGTGTGTTCTGATTCTGATGATAGCCTTTTTATTTAGGTAGAAATAGCTCTTATTTGTTGTGGTTCTAGTTTTGGTTGGGGAGAATAACTTTGCTTTGTTCTAAGAAGAGAATACTACTACATTTGATCTGTTTTTCACTTTTGTTGTTGAGTTGTCAAGAAGATAGGCGATCCATGGTCATTTTTTCCACTTTAGAGCTCTTTCTAGTCACTCTTGAATATTGTCAAGTATCCTTATGAATCATGCTTATTTCTGAAGATTGACGTGCTTTACTTGTTTCCTCAATAGTTGTCCTTATGTTATATACAAATAAGGGGACTACACTTTGTTTCTTGGCTGCAATGGTGTGGAAATGATAGTGCAGTGACAGGGAACCCAATGGCAAGGTAGACTGAAGATTTTTACTCATTTGGACTTTAGTTGCACTCCTTGTTTTACTTACCTTCTGAATCATCTCTACTATCTTGTTAATCTACTGCAGTTGTTTCGCCTCAAGGGTAGCGTCTCCAGAAGGAGTAGCACGTGATCTGCAAGGCGAGTTGCCAATTTCCTGTTAGTTTATATTCGGTGTGGTTCGGTCCTATTGATATTACAATGTCCATATGCGCCACGGTTGGGTTGCAGGAGCCACCGGTGCTGATTGTGGCTCGCCCACTTGCCTAGCGACATGTTGTAGTGGTGTAGGTAGTTTCTACTGCTTGACTGCACCTGTATATGTAGGATTTAGTGTCCCTTAGTTTGCTGAAAAATATTCTGTGTTTGGGAGTGAGTATTGTGATTGGTGATCTGGTATTGTGCTAACCATAATTAGCTCCTCTGTTTTCTCATTGATTCAGTGATGCATACATGGTTTGCTGTGATCAAGAATCTTTTTCTTCTTTCTCATTCGTATGCAATTATCCTTGTTCAAATTATTGGAACCCCATCATTTAATATTTGCTTGCTAACGTTTGCTTCTTTTTTCCTGTTGTGGAAATATTTACACTATTGTTTAGCGATGTTTTGGGGAATAGCTCCATTTTTTTTTACATTGCTCTACTTTTGGTTAAGAAAATAGCACCTGAAATTTTTTTGGCTATAGATTATAAATATATTTATGTTTGATTCCATCATGAAAGAATGTTCTCAATGCCAATCATGTTTTCACTTTTCTTAAATGCTTCCCAATTTGATCCCAGTTTGATCTAGTATTTTGTTACTTGGTTCTTTTTACGAGGAATTAACATATGTCTATCTCTTGTGCAGTTGGGCTATTCATGCAAGCTGTCAAGGGCTGCCTGATCATCCTAGCCACGGATAGCGGTGTTGACTCCATGTGTTTGGGTGAGTTTCTGGTTCTCCCTTCTCTGCTCTACATGGCCATGCATGGAGGCATGGTTACCTCTGCATTGTCAGATGCTATGTTGATGGTCATGAGTTGTTTCTATGAGGCAAACATACCTGCTCCTCTCTTTTATATGTCAATAGGATAGAAACTCCCATATCTTATGTTCTTTTTGGTTCTTCCGCTAATGGATGTTATGTGATGTAGCGATGTGGTGTTTCATTTCCTGTTCTTTACAAGTGTCGTGAACGACTTTGCTCCTAGTGACGTCCTGGAAGCTTCAGGTTGCTGGAATGTCGTGTCTGAACATAGTTTCTATCTAGTTGCATGTGTTGTGTAGTGTTTTATCAGGTTGAGCTACGTCTGCTCTAGCAAGTTTTTGTCCATTTTTTGTGAAATTTGATGCAATAGTAGCGATTTTCCTTTGAATACAGTGAATGTAAGTGTGCCTAAATGCTTCAGCCATCTAACTCTACTTATCTGGAAATTTGGTGTGATCTATTCATTCATTCAAATTTATCGGCTGCCATCTTGTTATGTTGGTTACAAACTTATTTTCTTTGAAAAAATTCAATCTTTTGAATTGCCAAATACTAGTAGCACTACATTTATAGGAAGAACTAGCACTACTTGTACCAATTTGTACGCATTGCTACTACTATGACAAGTTTTCCT
Organism: Lolium rigidum; assembly: GCF_022539505.1. Classification (NCBI taxonomy): domain Eukaryota; kingdom Viridiplantae; phylum Streptophyta; class Magnoliopsida; order Poales; family Poaceae; genus Lolium; species Lolium rigidum. The sequence continues at coordinate 25,104,576 of NC_061509.1, forward strand.
TCTTAATTGTATACCAATTCTTTGTTCAGATTATTTGAAACTGGTCATGTAATGTTGATGGTACAGACGTTTGACACTTCACATTACGTTGTTAGAGAAGGAACCATCAGCTTGGCCAAATGTTTGAATTAGTTGCTATACCTTTTATTCAGTTTAATAGTACAACACTTAACATGTAAACTCGGTGCTTCCTAGCTGAGCACCAGGATGTTTTCAGCAAATTTAACCGACTAATCGTATTCTGCTATTTTCGTTTTTAAGAAAATATCTCAACCTGGTAAAAATCATAACTAACTCATATGAAATCAGAAAAATGCAAATAAGATATTTAAATGTTCAGAAAATTGTACTCGTATTCTGCTGCTACCACTGGCTGGATGTTTGATTTTTCTCTCTTAGTACATTATGGTTAACTTTGAAGGAATATGTAATCTACTTGATTCGTGATTTCTGCCTGACTAGGAATTTTTTATCACTTCAGTAGTTTCTTTTAATAAGAATTTCGAATTGGACCCTGACCACTTTGTTACTACTTATGTTTTCTTTGTGTCTTTGTAGTTCGGGGGCTAACTGGAGTTGGCCAGGTGAGGTAGCCATGGCCGCTTGATCATGCCATCTGGTAGCCTGTGGGTTCAGGTACGTTTCTGGTTGCTGCCTGTCATGTGATGTTGGGTCAAATAGTGTGGGATTGCAAGTGCTTCTTTGCAATACTAGCAGTTGTGAGATGCATCTGGAGCAACCGACAGTATTTCGGTTGAGCTCATCATGTGTAGTGATCTAGTCGTGGTGATGACATGTATGTTGTACCAGAACTTGTTTTTTTATTGTTAATCTGTAGCTATTTTCCAAATCAAAAAGCGCAATAATCCTAAGCTTCCCAATTTTTTGATGATTAGGCAAAGCCATGTAGATTCCGTATTCTTGTTTTATACATGTCTAACAATTTGATATTCTTGCGGCGATTATTCTCAGAAATAGTTACTGTCTGGTTTGTGGAAGTCTTTTAAAAACATTTGGTTGCTTTCAGTCGAATCTGGAACTATTCTCTGAGTCTACTGTGGCGGTTATTTGGGTTACATGACACAATATTTATATTTTTCTGCATTTTCTCTATTTTGGTTGTATCCGTAATATACCCATTTTTCCTTGCACAAGAGATGGCAGATCATTATTATTTTTCGCTGTGGAAATTAAGTCCTGGCTACTTTCGTTTTGTTGTAGGAAATTCTTGAAACCACACAAGCAAAGATGGCGTTTTTCAGAATTGATTGGATCGGTCAATCAGGTTCACATTCAGATGTAGGTTAAACAACCTAGTTTTGCTACTTTTGTATGTGGCATGCAAGTCGACTTTTCTGGTTCCAGCGTGTATCAAAGGGCGTTGATGAACACAATACTAGTGTCGCTGGAGGTTGGAGTCGATGGAAGACACTACTAGCGTCCGTCACCACCGGCGACTTTCTCCAGCAGGCGGGGAGTGCAAGCCGGACAAAGAAGTGCTCTCCTTGTTTGACTTCTGGAGGCTGGAGTCGATGAAGCCGGTGCCATGGAGGATGTCAGTGTCTCGTATGTAATCCGCGGGATCATTGTTGCCAGCACCGACTCAGTCCTGAGCCATGTTCCCAATTTTTGCCGGCACCAACTCATTCCTAACACCTTGGGCTTTTGTAGTTGCCAGCTGGCCCTGTAGTGCCATAGGGTGGGCAGGCGAGTATATGCCGAGCAGCCGTTGCAAAGGAGTGTATGCTCAGCAGCCGTTGGGTAAAACAGTTGAATAAATCATCGTTGTACTTGTGAGATACTGAGATGTGGCCTTGTGTTACTGGAAGATACAGGACAGACTTGTCCATGTACATGGATTTATTGTTGGTTAGCGCCAATCTGGAGGACATGCCTACCTTAAATCCCTCAAATGTACCTGTATGTAGCTCTAGAAAGGCTAATGTATATTGAGCTGACTTTTCAATGCTATCTCGTCTGCCACGCATGAAAAGTGAAAGGAGGACTCAAAATTTGTCATATGATGACTAACTAAAAATTGAAACTACTACCGCTACATCCTTTTCATTGTGGTAGTTTCGTCCACCCTATTCTGCTAGGACATGGTAATTAAAGTTGGTTAGTTTTTCCAAGAAAGAAAAGTGATGAAACAATTTGCAAAATATGGAGAAACGGAATATTCAGAAACAAAATGTCATGAGCAACGACCAAACTCTAGAAAAATCAAACCAGTCATCCAAAACAATCAGCCAGACTGCAGTTATCTAATGGCTCTTCAGCCATTGACACAATCATTTCGCAAAAAAGCCATTGACACAATCATGCAATGAAGGAAATGAGACATTTTGCAAAAAAGCCATTGACACAATCATGGAATGAAGGAAATGAGACAATACCGTTAACGTCGCTGGCCTTTCAGGCAGAACTCACAAGCAACGAAAGCTCAATTGCAACACCACCACACGCTGAGGAAAACCGCAAGTCAATAAGAAGCCATTGCCCGAAGCACGGGTTGCGAAGCTGTGCCCTATAAGACAACGTGTCCCTCTCTGCCCTAAGCTGGTAAAGCTCGGTTATTCCAAAACTAACTACCATTTCTTTCAGCCAGCAAAACTAATGGAGTGGCTCATCCCGTTCATCAACAAGGCCATCAAGGAGTGGAAGACCAGGAGCTACTCCAGGGGCAGCTCCACCGGCTCGGCCCGTGGTTTCGGCGGCGGTGGCGTGGAGGACGACGACATGTGGGAGCAGAAGCAGTGGAAGGATGGGGGGCGCAGGGAGGGACCAGATGATGCAAGATTTAACTCCCCTCCGCTCCCGTGCAAGATAGCACACCGTGGAGTGCTTTGGCAAGACAGATCGGGAGAAAAAGAGAAACGGCACAGACTTGCGAATGGAATATGGCACAATGGATGAATCATGTATGGATCTTGCCGGCGGCCGGCCACACCTAATTAAGGTCTGTCTCGGAGCACCCTCTCCCACCGTGGCATCCTCCAATGGTCCGCACATTGGCCTCGTCGACGCGTAGGGGCAAAATTACTAGTCATAAAATCCTTTCAGCCGCAGCGACCCGCTGGAAGAACATAATGGTTGTGTAGTCCAGAGCTCATGCTGCAAGGAAACACGTAGGAAGCAAGAAGGAAGCTAGCAGCATGAGCAATACTAGCAAAACCTAACTAGCGAAATATATATACGCATCCAAGGAAGCAAATAATCTGTTAGAAATCGGATGCCGATCCTTAGCGAACTAGTATTCTGCTGTACCATGTAGACTACCTGCAAGTCCGATCGATAGCATGAGAGCATGCACCAGGTAATAGTTAATTTCGTTGGTTTGCTTCCTTATAATTGCTTCCAAAGATCACGCCTGATTCCATAATTTCTGGTGTCAGTTGAATGGTATGTACAACATCTGAGATAATAAGCGGGCCCGTGCTAATACAAGATAAAAATAGCAACACACTTAATTTGGGGGAGGGGGGGGGGGGGTCGAACCATCCCTTCATCAATAAATCAATCCCGTGCGATTAATGGAGTGCCATACTGGCAATATATGGCGCACTTTGAGAGGCCTTCAGCGACCGAACGCAGATTTGCCTCCTTCCGTCCAACTTTTCCCACCTCCATTGAGAAATCCAAAGCTCAGACAATTCAGTACTAGTCTCCGCGGTCGCATGCTGCGCGTCAGCTATTGCGTGACTTGAAACCACAAAAGGAGAGATGGAGTTTTCCATAATTGATTAGATCGTTCATCAATCAGGTTGACATGTAGATGCGTTAAAGAAACCTACTATAGTATTTCTACTTCTATACGTGCATGCCAGATAGTAAAGTCTGTTGATGAACAGAATGCCGTCGAAGGTCAGTGTAGTAGATGAAATACACTACTAGCCAGACAGACAGAATGAAAATGGAACATGGCACCCCGTGGAGTCTGCGTGATGGATGGATCGTGGAAGGACCTCGCCGGCGGCTGGCCACCTAAGCGATCGGGAGCATCGTGTCCTCTCCTCCCACCCCGAAAGTAGTCTGGGCCAGTTTGCAGTATGGCTTCTGTATGAGTAATACATGATCTACCAAAGGCTGAAATCTTTTTGGAGCTACTCCTTTTCACTGAATTGTGCTATATGGGACTACGGTCCATTTGTCATGCTTGGAATGGACTTTGTTCAAAGCTTTCCCTGGCGAACAATGAACCAAAACTTACCAGTCAAGTAAATACACCAGATAAAATGAATAAGACAAAATTTAGGCTTTTTAAAAATAATTGATAGGTAATTGAAGGAGCAACTAAAAAATACCACATACTCTGCAGCAAGACATTAGTTTTCTTTTACATAACCCATCACTGAATTGTACAAGTACAACATATATAACATCACTATGTATAAGAAAATGAATTATGAGATTATGATAAAACTGTATCACTTCTCAGCTTAGGGAACCTAAGGTCAGTCCTATCTTCCAACCATTCCGTATAGGAAACCTGGCCAACAACAACAATAACTGCATCCCTAGTTTTGATGGTAGCTTCTGTTGGGCATTCTTCATACACAAGTCCAGTTTCCACACCCACGGATTCTTGTATGACCACTAATATGCTTTGTACCTGTTGGTTTTGATATCACAAATAGATGATTTCAAAGTAACAGACTATAGTAGAGCATATTTGTAAGAAATAAAACTAACTAAGAAGTGTGATGCCTAGCTTGAAAATAAAAGGAAAATGCGCTATCAGACTGTAAAAAACATCTCAGTGTCTCTTGTATTTTGTTTTGGCTTTCAGCACAAGAAGGCAACAATTTCAGATGTGTATGCATCAGGACACTTGAAAGCAGGGCATATAAACCGCCTGTATTAGCTAGAAGCCCATAATTTCCAACGACAAACAATCTATCCGTGCGTTAAGGTTATGACAAGCTAGTGTTTCCTCTGTAAAAAAAGGGCAAGCCCATCAGGAGAAATGAGTTTTTTTTTTTTTTTTTTTTGCTTTTTGCGTACCAAGGGTAAATCTCTTGGTGCCAAAATTTTGTCTACCCACCAAACTGATATCCACTACTAGCGCGTCCGTCAGCACCGACGGCTTTCTCCAGCAGCTAGGTGGAGTGCGAGCTGGACAAAGAACAATTTCTCCTCGCTTTAGCGAGATGGATCTGGAGAGAAATAGAAAGGAGGAGGATTGATCACGGAAGGAGCTCGCTGGCCGCCGGCCACACCTAATGGAAAGGGGATGCCATGGAGCACTGAATGAGATGCATTGACCACAGAAGGATCTCGCCAGCGATCCGGCGGCATCGTGGCCTCCCCTCCCATCTCCGTCGCCAAAGTCGCGAAAAAATCTCTGAATGCCGCAATATTTGCGAAGGTAAGACCCCAGATCCGTTCTGTGCGGCGTGGCTCTGACGTCGGTTTGCTACTTTTATCCGTATCAACAGATACGAAGAAAAATCCTAACGGACGCGTTAGGTACCCGATAAATATGACTGGGACTCGACAGAATGGTAAGACCTTAAGCGGCACTGTCGAAGTTTACACCGGTATCCCGAGATCATGTCCAGGGACGTGATTTTGAAGTAGGTTTTTGCGGATTGCCACTAGAGCAGTTAACTAGTACCTGATCCGTCAGATGAACTAGCCCCAATTACCATTATCCTTGTACAATATAGAAATTTATATGAAGAAATATAGAAAAGTGTAAGTTGTCGAGTAAAAATAAACAGTGGAGATTTTCCCTGACTCTACGATTCAAGCAAAATCTCGGGGGCTACTGACATAGGCATCCCAAATGGGCCTGCCGAAGATAGTACCCGGGGTTTATTGAAGGCCCATTACCCGAAGAATAAGAAGACTCGGAAGCCCAAGATAATATTAAGGAAAGCTAGAGTTGTAATAGAAAGTCTTATCTGTAAATCTTACGGGATGAGTTAGAAACCTTCCCGGACTTTGTAACTTGTACAGCACGAATCGCTCGGCTCCGCCTCCTATATAAGGGGGAGTCGAGGGACGCGGAGATCATCGAATCATTGTTTACAAACCCTAGTTTTCATATTCGTCGAGTACTTTTCGGCTGAAACCTTCGAGATCTACTTGCCCTCTACATCCAACTAAACCCAAGTCTACAATCCGTAGGCATTGACAAGTTAATACCTTGTCACTGGTCGAGCAAGTCATCGACTTCGAGCGGCGTCGCCACCGGCGAGTCGGGGTGGCGGCGGAGGCTTGACGTCATCTCACCCTTCTCTTTCCTCATCTCACGACCTCACACTCCTAAGAGCATCTCTAGCAGAGCCCCTATGTTTCCGAACCGAAAAAAGTGACTTCAGACTCCCGAAAACCAAATTGCGAGCGGATTTAGTTACGGTGCAGAACAGAAACCGAAAACGTGAACCGAAAACGCGGAAATCAAACGTCGCGGGAAATCGAAACTCGCGATTGCACTCGATTTCACCCGATCAAGCTGAATTCATTCATAATTTACAATACTAGGGGCAAAATACATGCATCTTGGACCTACATTGGATAGTAGGGGCCTAATTTAGACTAGATTTAGTCCCTGGAGTGACTATATTGTCACTGGGGCGCTTAATGTCGCCGGCGGAGGGTTTTTGGTCGCTGGCTCAAAAATATTGGATTTGGTAGTCTCCAGGAACGACTGCCTACTCTCTGAAGAGGGGGTCACCCTCGAAGTCATCGCCCTAGTCATTCATGTCACCCTTGCCTGGGAACCGGTTCCACATGCAAAGCTGCTTCGGATGCACTTTCCCGGCGCTTAGGGGGTTCGGGAGACAATTTTTGACAAATTACAGTCATCTCAGGATGACGGCCGCAACCCCTATGGTCTATGGATGCCATAGTTCTATAATATAGACCTTGCCGACAGCGTAAATATGCCAATTATCAGTATCACCATGCGTTGTTTCTTGCACTATGTACAGACAGGCGGCATTTATCCCACAACCCTAGGACATTTTGTTTTAGATACGTGGAAGCAAATTCTCTTTTGAATAATTCTTCATTTGACACAATGTAATCACTAACCTTTTTTCTATATATACATAAACAGAGAAACAAACACAAGGTCATCACATTTCTCCTCGGTAACCTCCACCACCATACTGATCTCTTCTGGAGGCAGCCATGGCCATGGAGTTCTGCCGCTCCCGCTTTGGACAATCGGCGATACGATGCCCAAGGCCACCACAGGTTTGACATCCCTTAACGCCACTCTCCTGGGCAATAGCTTCAGCATCCGCCAGCGGGTCGACGAGCTCAGCAAGCACTGGTGGTATTCTCTGCTTCGCTTCCTTGAGCAAGTGCTTGAGGTCAAGAAGCGTGCTCTCTGTCTGGTTCCTGTTGATGAATGTTGTCGCTACTCCAGTTTTTCCACATCGACCCGTTCGACCGATCCTGTGGACATAGTTCTCAATCTCGGCAGGCATGTCGTAGTTGATCACATGCTGAATATCAGGGAAATCGAGACCCTTTGAGGCGACATCAGTACCTACCAAGACATCCTTCTTTCCACTCTTGAAGAACTCGATAGCATTCTGCCTTTCCTCCTGATCTTTTCCTCCATGGATCGCAACAGCTTCCACACCCTTCAGAAGAAGATACTCATGGATGTAGTCGACATCAGTTTTGTTTTCACAAAATATAAGAACAGGAGGTGGAGTCTTCTGGAGGCATTCGAGGAGGTATATAATTCTGGCTTCTTCCTTGACGTACTCAACTTCTTGGATGACATCGAGATTTGCTGCTCCAGCTCTTCCAACATTGACAGTAACCGGCTTCACAAGGGCACTCTTTGCAAAGTTCTGAATCTTCTCGGGCATTGTGGCAGAGAAAAGAAGAGTCTGCCTTTGGGACTTCAAATGGTCAATAACCTCCCGAATGTCATCCTCAAATCCAAGATCAACAAGCCTGTCAGCTTCATCTAATGTTAAATACCTGTGCAAATCAAGAAACCTATTAAGAAACTTGAAAACTGTCTGCACTAAATTTCAAGGACAGTCTGCTAGTTTGAATGTCCAATATACGACAGCATAATATATACAAAAGCATTTTCATAAAAACAAGATTTTATCTCCTAAGTAATGGGGAAATATTCTGTAGTACTTGGAAAGTGAAACTTCATAATCTACATTTGGTTCAGAGCTGTTCAATTTTGAACATTCGTTGAACATATCTATACATCTATGGATAGGCAAGTTCATATTTAGATTGATCGGGCCTATATATATATATATCTATTTTTAGGAATAATTTTTTTTTCTCTAGCTATCTCATCTGAAGTCTTCTCTACCCAGCCTTTGGTCTCATCCTACTCCCAAATCCCTCCCAATAAGCGTGCTGCCCGGCCATCGATCACCAGTTCAGTGCTCACTGCAACTAAGTTAAGCGTGTTTAAATTGAGATTGATCTGGGACCTTTGCAGTGTTTGTTATGACTTATGAGAACCCTCTATAATGAAAACACCAGATTGATTAATCGCACAGACAGACAAATATAAGTACAGCATATATACCTGCAATTGTCGAGGTTCATCTTCTTTTTTGCGAGAAGATCCTTGAGGCGTCCAGGCGTGGCAACCACGATATGCACGCCCTTGTTGAGCACATCGAGCTGCGTCCTCACGTCTACACCCCCAATGCAAAGCAGCGGCCGAATCTCCGGGAAGCCAGCCTGCCTGAGCGGAGCGAGGAACGTCTCGACGACATCGTACGTCTGCTTGGCGAGCTCCCTGGACGGGCAGATGACCATCCCGAACGGGCCCTCCCCGGGCACAACCGGCATGAGCGTCTCCTCCTGCAGCGCGAGCATGACGAGCGGCAGCACGAAGACGAGCGTCTTCCCGGACCCTGTGAAGGCGATGCCGATCATGTCGCGGCCGGAGAGCGCGACGGGGAGGCCCTGCACCTGGATGGGCGTGGGCCGCACGATGCCCTTGTCGCGGAGCACGCGCAGGACGGGGTCCGGGAGCCTGAGGTCGTCGCGGAAGTCGCGGGCGGGCGGCGGCACGTCGTCGCCGTCGACGAGGATGTGCCACCGGCGGCGGAGCTCGTCGGCCCTGCCGCGCGGCATGCGGCGGAGACGGAGCGGCGGCTTCCAGCCCGTGCGGAGCGGTGCGGTGTAGGTGATGCCCCTGGCGGCCTGCCCCACGGGCAGGAGAGGCTTGGCGGTGGAGGAGAGGTCCTCCAGCAGCTCCTTCTCCTGCTGGATGAGGCGCTCCGTGGCGGTCAGCTCCGGGGCGGAGTGCTTGAGCTGCGCGTGCGTGGCGAGGAGGCTGGCCCTGTTGTCGGTCGATGCGGGTGGAGGCGGCGGGAGGGACGCGGTGGAGGAGGGCGCCGCGGGCTTGGAGAGGCGGAAACGAAGGGCATCCGTGGCCCTGCGCTTGGAGACGGGGATGTAGTCCTCGTAGCCGTCCTCGTCGTCGGCGACGGAGACAGCGGCAGCGGCGGGGGCCATGGCTGCGGTTAGGGTTCGGAAGGTGTGGGATTCGTCGGGGACGCAGGCACGCAGCGGGAGAGAAAGAGAGGATCTGATCAGTCCGAGGCTGTGAAGAAGACGAATTCAGTACCGACAGGAACTCAGGCGGTCGCTGGCCCGTTGGGCTCGGCCTTGAAGAAATTAAGCACGGCACAAGACCAGACCGAACTTGCATTTCCCTCTCCTATTTGACCCCCGTTGCGTCGGTTAGCGGGTCGACGCATACCCATCCGACGCAACGGGCCGGCCCACCCTTCTCGTGTCGCCCCGCCGGAGAGGAAGGAGATGATGCGCAACGATGACCGGAGGAGCTTGCCGCCGACGGGGATGACGTGGCTAGCCGCGGCGTCGCCGGCTAGGCGAGGAATGGACCTCACCGGAGACGGGGACGGCTGGGCGCAGCATCGCTGACGGAGGTGAGGAAGATAACCTTAGTGTTTAGGGTGGGGGTGTTGTGGCCGGCGTCTTAGGGTTCGGGGTGGTGGTGCGGGAACCTCGTCGGAGTTGGAGAAGATGGCGGGATTTAGAGGGAAGGTCGGGGCGGCGGGGGACTAGCGGTGCCCGTGGCTCAAGCATGTTGTTGCAGCTCCTGCTCGAGTGGCCACTTGAAGCTGTCGTTCCTGTCCTACCATGGTGGCGAGGAGGATTTCGATGATTTCGTGGTTGCTCCGGAGGATCTGCCTCAGCATCTGTCTGCAGGGTGCTATGGATCGTTGATCCTCTGTGCGGAACACATGGTGTCGCTGATCGACGCTATGATCTTAGGCTGAAAGGGCGGCCCGTCCTCAACCTCCATCGTGGAGGCCTCCTTCTCTTCTGTTGCGGAAGCTCGACGGCGCCCTGCTACCAAGTGGTTTCGTCCCCGATGGCTTGGTGACGGCTACTGGCAGAAGATTCTCGCCGGAAGAGAGCCCACGAGCTGTTTGCTCTTGTTCCTTGGCGGCAACGCCTGGAGGACGCCGGCGGTCGGTGGCAGAGATACCCTAGTCCTCGATTGCTTTTTTCAAGTTCTTTGTAGGATGTTTTTTGTAAAGTGCAAGCCCCTTTCTTCAAATACTAGATTCTTCGAGCGAGTGTTGTATAGGGGGCTTTCTGTAAAATTATGTACCCGCCACTTTAATGGATGAAAAGCTAGGATCTCTAGAGCCCTCTATGTGTTCAAAAAAAAAAAAAAAGCCAACAGAATTACACGGCGTTAAAGGCTGTTTAGCTCCAAAGGTCTCTATACAGGCAATACAGCATTATAATTACATAGCTGAAATTGATGGAAAAAAGTAGATGAGGTAGCTAGTCTGCTAGTGACGAGCCCAGATTGTCCTGAGCAGCTTGAGCAGTGCCAAGGCGTTGGCCTTGGCCCTAGGGCTGGCGCGCTGGCTCTGCAGCAACAGCAGCAGCTGCGTGAGCAGGCCGGCGTTGATGGCATCCACCCGCACCGCCGCCGACTCGCGGCACGCCACCAGCAGCGACCCGATGGCGTGGTCGCTGCCGCTTCCCTGATCGAAGGGCACCTGGAACACCATCTTCACCAGGACGGCCGTGGCGCCGTACCGGGCGTACATGGCCTGCCTGCCGGCGTCGACGCTGACGAGCACTAGCTCCAGCGTCTCGAGAGCCCGGCTCAAGAGCGCAGCACATGGCGGCCACTTTCTGCAATGCCCGGCGTAGGAGATGTAGGAGAGGAGGGCATCGACGGCGCCCGCTGCCACCGCCGTCTCCCGGATGGCCTGGTCCGACGAGCATAGGCTCGACATCGCCCCCAGAGCGGCGTCGGACGCGGCGCCACCGTCGTGCACGAGAGCGGCCAGTGCTCCCATTACTTGTTCTGAACGGCCGAGGAACATACTGCGCAACTGCTGCTGATCTGCCATGGCGTCGGCAGCGATGTGGATGAGGCGGCACAGGCCTGTCTTGACCCTGAGGCTTCCCCGCCGGAGGAGGACCGCAAATGAGGTGGCGTCGCCGGTATGCAGGGCGGCGGCGAGCTCGTGCGCAGACGGGGAGGCGAGAAGGCAGTCGAGTGCCAGCTCGACGAGCAGTGCATGTGCAGGAGCACGGTCATCATCATCATCATGCGTGCTGTGCCGGAGGAGGAGGCGTAGGAGCAAGGCGCAGAAGCCCGGTGGGGACAGCGACATCACGATCCTCAAAGTCTCCTCCATGACCGTGGTGTCGTCCGTGCCAGCGAGAAGGTTGTCTTTCAGCGTGGGCAGAGCAAGGTCGGAGATGGAGAGAGTGCGGCCGGTGAGGAGCCAGCGGTCAATCAGGTGCTTCAGCGTGAGGTTTGGCACCAGCAGGACTCGCAACGACTCTGACTTGGGCAGAGGTTGCATCGTTACAGGGCATGTACGGTGGCCGGCGGCGAGCCAGCGGTGGATGTTGGGCCGGTCATAGGTCCGGGCGGTGGTAGACAGGGTAACGGGATCTGACATGATGTCCAGGCTAATCGGGCAAACTAACAACTCTGGTATCAGCATCATCTCGACTCACTGTCGCCCTGAGATAGCTAGTGAGACTGAAGAAAAGAGGAGCATACGTAGGAGCATATATATAGTAGCAGAATCAGATACAATACGAGTACGCGATTGAGCTCAGCTCAATCAGTGAGGGGTTGTTTGGAGGTAGAAGCATGGATCATGGAATGCATATCTAAAATTTTGATACACAACGAACATGCTACTATACCCTCATTTCCAAATTAATTGATGCAACTTTAGTGGATACGATGTGTAGATACATTCGTATCTTGACAAAGCCGCATCACTTAATTTGGAACGGAGGTAATAGTATACTGCACTTGTGGGCGGGGTCATTGCAAATCTTTGCGGTTTTGGTTTGTCACTTGAACTGAATGCCCCTAATCTGCCAGGTTGTCAAATTGTTTGATCTGATGGCATGCTTGCAGTTTTAATTAAGGGGTGCGATCGGTTAGGCAAGCATTTTGATTGTCTTGACCAATGTATGAGATACATATGGATTGTCCCTAGTCAGATGCAGACAAAAGCGTTCCATCCACCTGCTCTGTTCGGCGCAAATATTGCACTCTCGATTAAGTAGGTACATACGTTCAAAAAAAAAAGATTAATTAAGTAGGTACACATGCATTCAGCTAGTCAAACATGCATACACATGGGATCGAGTTCCAATCAGTGATGCATCGTTCGGTTTGATCCTAACGACAATTTGGAGTAGGAACATGCATGCATGGCTACTTGATTTGTTAAGCCTTGCTTAATTAGGCTAGTTAATTATGCGATGATCCTCGAGTTCCCCATGATTTGCCTTGCCCACATATGTATGATTACAAATGTTCTGTTCTCTTAGCAAGAAAGGTAGCTGAAGATCCACAGCGTGTGCAAGAGATCTAATCATTTGATCGATCGCTCGCATGCGTGCATGCATATAGATCGACGAACGGTTAGAAGCGATGATCTTTGCTGCTCCGACATATCGTCCTAAATCACTTTTTGTGTAGTATTTTACTGTTGAAGTTGATTTTGCTGATCGCAATCATGATACGTAAACCCATATTGTCTTCAAAAGCTTGCCGATTCAGCTGGATTAAAGGTGATGATCATTCATAAGAACAGACTACTTTATTTCCCCTGGAAATCCGGCAACCTTTTTTTAGGTACCTGTTGCAAAATTAAATTGATTGACATCCACACACAAAAAAACAAAGCCAAATTGATTGATTCTTTTTTTTATTGCTGATTTGCTTTGCTTGGGAAATTATGCATGAGAAGATGCATGGGCCTTAATTTCCTCCAAGAAAAGTCCAACAGCCTCTATATTTATCTCAAAGAGGCCTCTATCACAAAAGTTGGGCCTGATTAGAGACCAGTACACCAACAATCGGAGGGGTACCACTTGCTAGAGATCAACCTTCCTGAAGAGAAACGATACCTACGAAAAATTGACATGTGTCATCCCGCGTGACAGCGAGCGAGTATGTCATGCGAGCGAGTCAGCCGCGCGATAAGTAGGACCCGGCGGTCGAGTCAACATGTGACAAGACGCAACCCTAGCTTAGCTAGCTCCACACTAAAAGCATGCATGCATCGACTGATCAAATACGTAGCTAGCTCTATCCATCAGCGCAACGACTAAACTCCAAGTACACTTGGTACAGTTGTGTTGAAACCGAAAGTACGCCGAAGTATAGTTGTGTTGAAACCAAAAGTACACTAAGTACAGTTGTGTTGAAACCAGAAGTACACCAAGTACAGTTGTGTTGAAACCCAAAGTACACCAAGTACAACTGTACTGAAACCCGAAGACCACCAAGTATAGTTTTGCTGAAACTCGAAGTACAATTGTGCTGAAACCGAAGTACACTGAGGTACAATTGTATTGAAACCCGAAGTACATCGTATGCTAAGAACCTGAAGCACAACTCCGTTGAAACCCAAAGTATATCCAAAGTACAGTTGCGGTAGTTCTGGAAGTACACCACACACAAAAAAATCACGAAACCTATCAACATGAGATCTATTTTCAAGACTTTTACGCGAGAATCTTAAAAGTGAAAACAGTTTGTAATTTGCACGAACGGTTCTCAAAACATTTCGATTCAAAATATTGAATCTCTACAACAAAAAAAAGGAAAGCTAAGACAAACCCACCCTCCGGCGTATCTCTCTCATCCCCATGTTGCTTCGCCTTACAACAAGTGCCAAGGAGGGAGACCATTTGTAACATCCATCATTTAGATAAACCTAATTAGGGTTCGATTGTGCATCATGAGCATCATGATATTTTTCTAAGAAAAATGCATCAAGAAAATGATTTGGAAAAAATTAATGTATGCAAATATGTATATACTTTGATACTTTCGAAATGTCTCCAATTTGCAAAACAAAAGTATGTGGAGCTTCCTTATTTCTTTTACAAGATCCCTGAAAACTTTTACTCAAGTTTCAAAACCAGGTTTGAATCACCAAATGTTGCAAAAAAAATGATGATGTTTTAAGATTTCTAGGAAAACCCTATAAGCCCGAGGGCTATTTTGCAAAGATCTATGTGTCTTCTTCTTGGTTGAGTCATGAAGCAGGCAAGCAGCTGCCCGTCCAGACCCCGAGCCTCGCGTGCCACCTCCGTGACCAGGGAGACGTCATGGAGATGCCTAGCGCACCGCACACCTATCCTCTCCCCAGCTCGACCTCTCTCTGTCTCCTCCCACACTGGCCACGAAACCCTAGCCTTACATGCATGTTCCTGCTCCTGGTGAGATTGCGGTGCTCAGACACCCCTTTTCCCTCTCCCTCTTGCTCTGTAGCGTTGTCCCGCCGTGCCACTCCGTCCGCTGCTGCTCGGCCACGTGCTCGTCCGCGTCGAACGAGCCCTCTAGCGCTGCCCCGCACGGCCTCCTCTGTCGCGTCCATGCGCGAGTAGAGAGAGTTGTTTCACCAAGTTCCAGTTCGAAGCTAACAGAAAACGAAGGAGCTTCGGCCATGTCAGTTCAATAATGCGTTTGGTAAAATAATCCTTCTAGAGTTCTAGATGGCTGGAGCTAATTCTACTGGATTGTTGTACATGTTTAATCCCTGTACATACACGTCTCTGGAGATAACTGAATGCATC
This sequence comes from Lolium rigidum, assembly GCF_022539505.1. Taxonomy (NCBI): domain Eukaryota; kingdom Viridiplantae; phylum Streptophyta; class Magnoliopsida; order Poales; family Poaceae; genus Lolium; species Lolium rigidum. Next base: position 25,119,645 of record NC_061509.1, read on the forward strand.
CATTGCTGGCTTGTTCCTCTCTACTGAAATCCCATGCCGGCTGTGCAAATAACTGCTAAACTGAACCTCTTTTTCCTGCTAGCAAAGAAACAAGCTAACTATATTTCTGAATGCATCCAGTACCTGCAAGTTCATCTCTGCTGGACTCCCTTTTTTGTTCTGCTAATACTTGACAACCTGAACCATGTCAATCCAAATTTCAACTACCATCTGAAATATGTTAGTGCTCAGGTACTAGTTGTACATCCACGCCTGTGTTCAGTTTTGTTAATAAGGAGAAGATTTAGAGCCCAGGGAACCATCAGGTTAACCTACTGTTTGAACTAGTGGCTGTACGTAAAGTCTACAGTACTTAACCTCTAACACAGTGATAGCTGACAGGATCAGTGAGACCTTTGCAGAAAGTTTAAAAGACCAATTTCATATTCTGCTGTGTTTTCTGTTTTCAGAAAATATCCGGACTTGTAAATTTCATAACTAATTCTTTTTAAATCAGAAAAATATGTATAACATATAAAAATCTTCAAAAAAATGAGATCTACATTTTGGTATCAAAATCATGCATATTTGAACAACTTCAGTTAACACTTTTGTTAGAACAATCTAATGCCACTTTATGGGGTTTATCGAAATGCGATGTTCTATGCATTCAACCCCATTTAAATTGATGAACATGTCTTAGGGTTAGTCTCATTACCTAATTAACATGTCATGTCATCATTCTTGTGTGCGCATTGCATCGATGCCATGTGTTGATTGTTGTTTTACCTTTCCAGTGTTTGCTTCTTCGCGATCGATAGAGCAAGTACTCAAGACGATGAAGATCGACAACGATGCAACTTAATACTTATCCATCAACGAACAAGTCAAGCATGGGATCTCCGAAGATCCATATTGGTTTGTCAGGGACAAAGGCAAGCCCTAGCCTGGTTCATATTATGATTTCGAAATGCTTTTACTTCTGGTTCCTACATATTGCATTCGATTCCAATATGTTTTATCGGCAGATATAGTTATCATATGTGTTGCATTTACCATCCTTGTAGACTAAATTACCTGATCTACTGCTCCCAGGAAAACTAGGGTTGAGCTTGTCTACATCGCTGGAGCCATTATATCGAATATGCTTAGCCATGCTTAGTTGACGAATTCTGATCCATCCGGTTGATGAATCAGAGCTATGAATGAACCTAGTATGGCAGGATGACGTGGTAAGATCAGTGATGATAATTAAACATGCTTAAAGGCTTCGATGGCCGCCACATGGGGATGTGGTGATTTGACTCGTTCTCGCCGATACTAGGACCTGAGGTTCTCGCTTTCGGAACCAAGACTGAGCGTACAACCACACGGGGTCCATGGGAACCCTTTGGCCCGAACTTGCCTAGCTTACTCATGAGTCAATTAGATTGCGAGTTTCATTTGCCATACGCATGGGGAAAAGGTGGAAAAGGTTTTCAAAGTGCATCATACAGGGCGTGGCCGGGGTGAAGGATGCTACAAGGAATGGTAGGTGATTTGCATGTTAACTATCATTGTAAGCATGCACTTCTACTTGCAGAGTTGATGTGACAGTCATTCATTTCAGGACGAGATACTTTTCAGAGTCCAGAAAGGGACACACTCCGCTGCATGGCAGAGCATACTATCAAATGATGGAATGTCTTGGTGTGAGTTTGTCTCTTCCTCTAACCTAATAAAACCATATTAATATTCATTGGGAACTACAAGTATGTTTCTTTGTTACTGCATGAAGGGATCATTTACTGATGTAGAAAATCATGTGCAGCTTGTAAAAATTCATTCACCGATGCGAGGTGATCCTAGTAGGGTTTTAAAGTGGCTACTTACCAAGGATGCCATTGAAGCTGCCAGAGTTGCTTCAGAGAAATTGTTGAAGTTGGACATTCCTTTCTCTGTCGGTTTACCGTCTTTCATTTGTCAAAATAAGCCACAGGGGCCTCACTTAGGGTATCACTGTTGTATTCCGCGTGCTAGGTTGACTGAACTTTTATTGACCATGCTAAGTTGTATAACTTGGATTTCATCATTGTGAATTATGTTGTAGGAGACCTGGCGCTGGAAGCGCTGGCCGCTGAGCAGTTGCACTATGATAAAAAAGCGGAAGAAAGGAAAGGTGCCAAACAGATCTGGACTCCGAGATGCTGCCATGAGTCACCTTGGGTACATGAAGGGTACCACCAGGTATCCCCTGGAATGCAATGCCGGGGGTGGTTACATGTGCATGCTCAATGACAGATAGCGCTTAACTTCACGTCAAAACACGGCAGAGTTCATGGTACCTCGAAGAGGATTGCCTAGATCAGTTCCATTGGTGTGCATGTAGTTTTCGAGGAGGCTCATTTTGTGCAGAGCAGACACTATAGGGGATGATTTGCCACAAGAGTGGTCAGTAAGAGTCTGTAACTATGTTAGGCTTTTGAGTGGTGTTTGCTTGTGTAACCATACGATGATGAGTGACCGTGGGTCTGATCTCGCATAATTTTCACCCCTGTAACTAGAAGAAACTTTTTTTTTTTTTGCGTACTTGGATGTTTGTAATCTGTTCTGGCATCACTGGTTCCATTGGAATTTACATTCAGTAGCTTGTAAATTTCTTGGAAGATGGGAATATTTGCTTCCTATTAAATTTTCTCCCAGCAGCTCTATAGCTAACCTTCGCTGGCATAGTGGCATACTGCCATGCACTATCATAAAAATAGCATTGTGTCAAAACTATGTTCAGTTTTCTTTCTGCATCAACACAGGCAGCTTAATGAAGTGCCTATCTAGGATAATAGAGAATTAGAGATGAGCAGTTTCTGTTCTTGTCTAATCAGTTTAAGATCCAAGGTTATATTTGTAGCAAGTGATACTTTGTTCAGAAAATGAATACTATCATGGCAAAATTGGCTACGGGACACACCTCCACTTGAGCATCATTCATTAACCGAAACAGGCCGCACAATTGGGCTGCAACACTATGAACCGTACCCATTTGTTTTTACAGGAAAACAGTGAAATGCTCCAAGAATACATTACAGAATACCGGGATGAATGTCGGTTCTGCCCTTGGAACTGCCATATATATAAGAGCTCACACTGCCACAAAGTCTCACCACAGCACAGCAGTCCTCGGAAGGAAGATGCAGGCGAAGAAGTCGAGGGCGGCCACCATTGCTGCCCTGTGCATGCTCCTCCTGATGCTGTCCGGGCAGCAGCAGCAGGTGGCCGCCATGTCCAAGTTCTGCCGATGCTATCGGCAGTGCTACCCCGAGTGCAGCCACACGGCCCCGCCATTAGCCTGCGATTTCTTCTGCCTCAACAAATGCAGCCCCAACAAGGCCAGAGACAGCGGCGCCTCATACTGCAGGGCAGCTTGCGGCCTTGACTCCATCTGCGACTCGCCGGTGAAGCCCGCTGGTAAGTAACACAATAATAGTGATGGAGGGATGGGCTTTCTCGGTATTCACACATGAACATTTTTTGTGATTCTTCTCCTTGATGAACAATGATGGTATGTGTCTTTTTTCTTCTGACACGTGATTCTTCTTCGTCATGCAGCTGATCCAGAGGCCTGTGTGCGTGACTGCAACCAGAAGCGGAGCCACAATTGACGCCAAGTTACTTTGAAGAGACCCGAAGAGCCTGTCGATCATGGGACGATATGATGATGATGATGATGTTGAACGGCTGTGATTGTAGCAGCAATCAATAAACTGAATTTATGTGGCTGTTGCATATCGGTACATAAGGCACACTATAAACTGAGTAATGTTCATTTGGCTCTGATTTACTTATTCATGGCCTCACAACAAACTGCATTATTCATCTTTCACTTTTTGCCAGGAATAGGCGAGACAATGTTATCTGTTCAGAAGCTAACCCATAGAATATTTTAAAACTAAGCCATTTCATCAAACAATCTAAAATTTTAAGCAACTCATCCACGACTTCACACTCAGAGCATCTCAAAGAAACCAAAACATCAATGAAACCCGTAGCAAATAGCACCAGGTATGGAGGTGCAGCTCATTCAACATTCATTAGTCAGGGATTAAGCTTCTAAATACCGAGCTCAGAACCAGACAGTAATTCAACAAACAGACACACAGTTGGCATCACGGAACATAAGTCGAAATCCAAAATCTCCTTGCCTGATACAACACTGAGACTAATCAAACACACATATAGACTAGATTGCTTAAAAAGCATCAAGGAAATTAAATGAGCCACGAGCTTAAATCAGGTCAATATGCCTTCAACCTTCTTGGTTCTTGCCGAGTTAAGGAACGTCTAAATCAGATGATAGATGGGGTTCACAAATCCACTTGACAGCTCATTTCTGCATCACGGCCACCTGGATGTCACTCTAGATACCTGCGGAGAAAGCAATACTATCAGTCAAACAAATTTGCACCATTAGGTTCACCATTGTTGTGCCTCCAAAGTTGAAACATCTCAGCATTATTAAACAAAATAAAAAATTGAAACAGTGAAACATCTCAGCATTATTAAACAAAACAAAAATTTGAAACAGTGAACATTAGTGAAATGGCACACCTTCAACTTGTAATATTAGCAGCTTTGGCTACATCTCCTATGGCGCGAACTAGCTGGCCGTCCAACTGCGGACAACATAAGCGGTTGTCTTGTCTATCTCTAGGTGTTAGTGCGGAGCGTCTCGGGCATTTACTGTTCCCTGGAATCCTGCATATCTTGGCATTGTTTCAATTCAAGTGTGTGATGGAAGAATAATCTGCTCCAAGCGTGTGCGGTGCAAGAATAATCTGCTCCAAGTGTGTGGTTTTGCGCTGAATCGAACATCAAAAACTCATTTATTAGTGAACTGATTTCAGGAGCTGTTCGGGAATGGATGGACCTGCCGCGCCAGGCGAACACCCTCCCCTTTGTTAAGAAATCCCGTACTTTTATGCGGGCAAGCGAAAACTTTACCCATTTTACCCCTTAATATACTGCACATCATGTCTGCTAGTATTATTAGATCTCATCCCTTGGATTGACCCTCACGGTTCAGATTCATTTGTCCCTACCGTAAAAGAGCTCTAATTAATACTTCCATTGGTCCACAATGACTGTCCATTTTTTTCCTCTACACAACATCAAACAACACTTTCATACTACTCCTACTTAAATGATAATAGGCTAGTAGGTATCAGAAATGTTATTAGTGAAGAAACAAGTTTTTATGATGGATCTAGTAATGTCATTTTTAGAATGCACACAAAGCATATCTACATATAGATTGGACCAACCAAATTATGTTAGTGGGTAATGGGCGGTTACAGATATATGCTGAAGGGGTCACCAAGCAGCAAAATAAACAGTGATATACTGTATTTAAAATTGTTAGCTAAAAACAATGATGTGAGCTTGGCTTTGTCGTACGAGATACGAGCATTGTAAATGAAGGCATGGTATTACCTGCAGCATAGACACTTTCGAATGGATGCCAATGACACCTGTCGAACTCAGGAAGTCTCTTGGACTGCAGTGAGTCAAGCTGAACCATGAAGACACCGACAACAGACCACAAGAACACCACATTGTTTTCCTCCGCTAACCCCGTAATATGTAGGAAGCATTTGCTCTTTAAATCAGGGGCGATTAGCTTGTCTAGTTCAACAGTTCTTGCCAGCATCCACGAATTAACACCTTCACAACTGGTCTTCCTCTTCCATAATTTGGCGTAGGCACCTGACGTTGACACAGAGACCATACCAAGCCCACCACCATCTGCTCGCATAACTGAGTAGAAGCGACTGTGCTCGGAATCCAAGCTGGCAGGCAGAGGTATCACTGCTAGACTCTGCCTGCCAACATCGAACTCAACGATCATTGCAGGCGCCTCAAGCCGAATCAGCAACATGTAAAGGGAATCCCCAACAAGCACAGCAGGCTTGTTCGGATCAATCCTGCCCCAAGATGGAACCGGTGTTGTGATGAGATTACCCCACAGACCGGTCTCCGACGAGTAAACACAGGCGACCACTCCTTATTGCACGTCAGTTCTTACCAAGACCACATGAAAGTGGTCTGTGTCTCCGACACCGGGGGCAGCGCAAAGCACCGCTCCATGGATACTCTTCTCACTGAACACCGGGGGAATAGCTAAGGGGAGCTCGTGGCCATTGAAAGGGTCCCACACCAGGAGCTCTTTGGTCCCCTGAAACGTGCGGAGCATGAGTAGAAAGCCATGGCGGCATCCGAGCATCCTGAAGCTGAGGTCGCTGGCGTCCATCGGAAAGGGGAAGCGGCCTTGCGGGACCCGATTGGGCGGATCGAGAGTAGGCTGGAAGCGGAGTTCGTTGCCAGCTCTCATGAAGCAACCGAGGAGGGGACGGTTGCGGCGGTGGTGGATGCGGAAGAGGCGGGAGAAGCCAGGGTCGGAGGCGACGCTGCGCAAGCTTTTGCAGACGGCGGAGGCGCGGGGGAGGGACGACGGCTGCGGGGGGAGGCGGAGGAGGATCTCGGAGGCCAGGTCGCCGTCTTCCAGCACCGCCGCCGCCGACGGCAACATCTCGCCTACTCAGAGCTCGCCGGAAGAAATGGTGAGTTGAAGCAGCCGCCGCGATGTGGAGTGGAACTGTGCAAGTGAAGTGCCGGATGACCTAGCCCACTAGAAGAATAAAGCCCACGAACTTCCCATATTTACCTATCTATCTGGCCCGCGAACACACAGTACAAACACACTTTTTTTTGCTGTGCCTGCAGTTTCAGCCACATTTTAATTTTCGATAAAAAAATATATATTAACACCACGAAGATACTAATTACATCCAGCCTCTACAATAACATTATGCCTTAATGGCATAAAAGATGCACACAACTAAAAAAAAATTACAAAAAAGAAAAATCCCGCTGTAGAGATCGAAAACATGAAACATCAACACTGGCACCACCAATGCCTCAAAAAAGAAAACAGTGCACAAACATTATCATCGTCCGATCATAGATCTTAGGTTTTCATTCCGAAGAAAGTCCTCACTATTAAAACAATGCATTCAACAAAACATTGTCAGGCACAACCAATTAAGGTCAGACCTTGGATTTTCACCCTGAAAGATAGAACTTCGCCTCACATACAAGTCGTTGCTCGAAGTCACGAAGCACCAAGCCAATTCCACCTCACCACCAAGATCCGATCACCATTGCTCTTCCACCGATCACTGCTTTCATGACCTTCTCCGCCAGCACTATGGAAAGAAAACGAGCTTCATGATTTTAACAGCCAGCAGAGTTTCGAAGCGCCTGTCTGAAACCAAACGGTAAGATAAAAACATGGGTGCGCCCTACCGAAAACACCAAATCGAGAAATCTTCAGGCATTGATCGCACAATAAATTTTCCGGAACACGACAATCCAGCAGCCTGGTGGGAAAAAGCTTTCGACCGTTCTTCACTTGGCGCGAGAGGAATCCGAGGACCGCCACCATTATTCCCAAGACTAGCATCCCCTCGCCGCCGGTCATCTACCAACCAGATCGGAAGACATGGAGCGGGCAGTCCAGTACGACCCGACGGTGTGGCAAGGACCAACACTAGGACCGCACCTGCCCAGACTCATCTGATCCAGTCCAGATCTTCGCCGAAACCCTAGATCAGATCGAGGCAGCGCAGAGCACCACCGCGCGGAGGACGCTGGTGGTGCACCACCCCTTCCTTGTCACCGATCCAGTGGAGGCATTCAGGCCCCGGCCACGCCCAGCCACACCGCCCATGGCCCTCCGCCGCCGCCCACCAACTCCCTTGAACAGCGGCCAAGAAAACCACCTCCCCTGCCCACCGATGCACCGGACGGATAGGCGCCGCCATCACCACCAGCGCCCAAGAGAGGGAGGAGAGGTGAGGCTCTTAGGGTTGGGGATGGAGGGATCCTTTGGAGCCGCCCGAGGCGAGGCGACTCGGGAGGGAGGCGACCAATTCTTGCCACATTTCAATTATACTAGTTTTTTTCTTCTTATGTAATGAGCTATGTTCCACTGGAAAGACACTTGCTAGCTTGTAAATTGCTTGGAAGTATTTAATCCGCAATTGGTTCCTTTTTCTCAGTGTCCTTTGTTTTCTGCTGACACGAAGGGGGAGAAAACGTTTGTTCTGATGATTTTGTTCTTGTTGCATTGCGATTTTGTAGATGCAACTGATGCCTGCCTGTGTGCAGAACTGCACCGAGAAAAGGAGCCATGAGCCGACCAAGTAAAAAGATAGGAGAACGGCTCCGTTTTGTGGAAAGGAACAAAACAATTATCTGAAGAGCCTGTCGATCACGGAATCATACGATATGATCGTTGAACGGCTGTGATTGTTGGAGCAATCAATAAAATGGGTTATTTCTTGCTTCTGTGCAAGTTATCCAATCTCACCTGGTATTCATATGTAAAGGCATACACCCATAATACTCCCTCCGTTCCATGAAAGTTGTATGAGATTTATCAAAATTTGGATGCAAATAGCATCTAGATATATCCAAATTTTGAAAAATCTCAGATAATATTCATGGGATGGAGGGAGTATAAAATGTTAATTTTTTTTAGAAAAACAGGGGGGCCAAAGCCCCCCCAGCCCCATTTTATTACAATGAAGCCAAGGAATCATAGTAGCATCCGGGAGGAGTCAGAACAACCCTCCAGCAAAGATTACAGAAATTTTTGATACGAGTTCAAAAGATGCAATGAACGTCAATCAAGCTCCAGGAAAGTACACAACTATTCTGGCATGTACCAATATAAAATGTTAATTCGGCTTTTGTCTATCTTACTATCAAAGACATATCTCGTGAGGAAATGCAAATGTTAGCCAACTCATCAAAGCCTTTGCCTTAGAGAAATGCGGAAGAAAAACATGTCCTGGTAGCAAAATATCATCACATTCCTTCGTAATGACAACAAATTACCAGACTAGCATTTCCACTGAACAAATGTAGATTCAGCGTACTGAGTTCTCGGTGCACAACTGGATCAGCGCATGCAGCTAGCTCAACGTAGATGCATCCATAATCAAATAACTACTGATAATAGAAGTTTCTGAATGTTAAACCAAAGGCGCTTATACATGCGTAGTGGGGAATCCATGCTATTACTTACTGCTTTGGCCTTGGTTCATCTATCCCAGTACTGATCACACCAACTGGATTATTCATCATTTTACAAGCAAGAAGAAGTGAGACATTTTATTTTTTTCAAAACTCATAAAATAATCCAAAGTTCAGGCAAGTGCTGTCCTACACATCTGAAAGAACCCTAAAGCCAGGCCTGGTTTAATCTGGCAGCTATTTATGCAGTAGCAAGGCAGGTACAATTCATCATACAGGAGCTTCTTCCCAACTCCCAAGTCGGATTACTGATGGGATTCAACACCCAGTAGTCAGTATTTAGCCACTAAATATCAAGCTCGGAGCCATATACAAATTCAAAAAAAATGTGAAAAACACACACAACATGCAGACACCCACAACTTGACAGGTTAGCACCTCACAAGTTCACGACAGTCGACAAATGTCTATGGAAATGAGACAACGGGCGGAATTTAGCGGTTAACTCCTCCAAGTGCACGGTCAACGCGCCACAAGTGAAGTACTAATTAATCGGAGCAAGTTAATGTGCCTATAACCTTCACGACAGTTGACGGATATGAGATAATAGACGGAAGTTGGCAAATTAAGTGATCAATTCCTACAACTGCACTTTGAAGCTACATAGAGGGTCGATCCCGCGTCAAGCATACAAATGGAAGAAATTACCCAACAGCCCATTTCTGCATCTCAGCCACCAGAATGTGATTGTAGTAGATACCTGCAGAGTAAGTAATATCGTTAGCCAAAGACTAGTACTATTCATTCAAGAAAAGCTGTTGGAGTTCAAAATTTCTTTATGACTCAGAGAAAACATTAGCTTCACAAGTTTTGGAAATTGTGCTAAAAGCTCCAAAGTTGAATGGACTAAGCAGTATATTAGATAAAATCAATATCGAAAATAGACAACAACAGTAGGTGATTTGTAGTCTGGTAGTACACTTTCGACTCCAAATATTATAAATTTTGGCTACACTAGTCTGAGTACAGGCCAAAAGAGGCCAAAAGAGGGTGGGCATATGAGGGGCTCCTGGAGTAGGAAGCATAAATTCTGGCTAGCTCATAGGCAACTTACAGAAATGTACGACTGGCTAGTCACTAACAAATCGAATTTGATCAACTTCTAGAGGTAAAAGCCTCAGGCAAGAGACCTTTTTCATTACTTCTATTTTTTACTCTGCACTGCATTAAGGGGTACTTTCGGGACTACATTACTGATAACATGCTAGTAAAATAATGCATGTTACTAGTTATCTAGTCATGTCATTTTGATCCCCTGTTTGGTATGAAGTACTAAATATCCATGGTGGCTAAAACTGAAGATATTAGACATAAAGCATAGCTACATATAGTTTGGACCAACCAAATTATATTAGTGCCTAATGCCCAGTTACATATACATATGCAAATCTGGTGGATAAAAAACGACATGCTGAGAAAATGTTTAACCAAACAGCCTTAAACAAGAATAATCATCCATAAAACTCAATTACTCTATGCAAGAGGTACTGTATAATATTTAGCGAAGGCATACTCTTCAAGTATTGTGTTTATTGTTACTTCACTAAGGTATTATGATGATCCAGAATAAGCAGGAATGTGAAATGGCAAACTTATAAGTCTGTATAAAACTATAAATAAAGTAAATATGAAAACAAATGCTCGGTTAATGCTACTTACAGCATGTAAATCATACTAGGACTTGAGATACACAAAACAACAACAAAAAAAGAGTTAAATGTGATGCAGCAACGTGTAAAACTCCCATTGTAAAACAGAATCCCGAAGCACGACAAAGGGTTAGTTCATTTGCTACCACTTAGCATGTCAATAGAGAATGAGGAATGGTTCTAAGTCATCGGTCATTGGAGGGTCTAGAGGGAGAAGAGACTACACTAACATAAGGAAAGGATAGCAGTACATTATTTGATGGAACAGATCCGATAACTCAACATACATGCAGAACATAAACTTACCTGCCCAACCAGTACATCACAACAGCATATCTAACTGGGCAATCCTCTTAAGTACTGTGCAGAAGATCAGTAGCATCATGTCCACCACCATTGCCTGTTTCTGCAAGCATAAGAAGTCAAACAACCAGTAACAATCCAACGAAAAACCAAAGTCATAGTTGTAGTTTGACAAACACAACAGTTTTGATAGAGCATTAGGAATAGATAAATATACAACACCTACCTTCAAAGTTTAAAGAATATATTGGGAACAATATATACTGATGAACATCATGAAAATGTAGAACATGCACACTCAGACTATTGCTGGTCAGAAAAGACAAGTTCGATTATTAAGCTTGTTCAATGTCATATCAGGAAAAAAACATACCAATAAATCCTAGAAAAAAGTGATCATGAATTTTAAAATTAAGTTGTCTTCAAATATTGTTAGCGTTAAAATGAAATGAACTCTATTTATTAGTTTTCCAGGTACAGATGGACTTGTCACTCGTGACACGCTATCTGAAATGTGATAGAATGACCAACTATTTGTAAATTCCAAACAAATTAATCATTACTGATCTAAGGTTACTAGCAAGATTAGCAGAGACAATCATACTGAATGAAAGAATTAGAATTAGCTCTAAGATTACAAATGTACCTATTGTTCCAAGGATTTTCATAGGGGTCTCGAAGAATTACAAAACATGACATGCACAATTTTAAGTAAACTGCTTAATAGAGAATAAAAGACTTGATTCTTAATAGTACCAGTTCTGAAAGAAACCAGCAGCAGACTTTGATCAGTTAGTCCTTACTAGCAATAATAATGTGGCATGATCTAAAATATATCATGCACAGACCTCATAACCAACTTCAAGGCAGCATTCAGTGAGTTATGTGCTAGTATTAATTCCAACGGGTAACATGAAGTACGTTATGTTTTTTAGTACCACATATCAAGTTATCTCTAGCACAGAGAATCGAACTTGGCAAGCTCTGTATGTGAATATAAGTAAGACTTATTTCTTGCATTATGACTAATTATTCACAAACCATAACAAAAAAATTAAGCAAACATACAGAAGCTGTAAGAGATAAGACGCAAGGGCCAGTATCATACTTGGAAGGTAGAAGCTCATGTAGGGCAGCACGCTAAAGTATTCTCCGGGCTCATCAACCTTCTTAACCTGCCCAGAATTGAGCTTGATCATGAATAAGCCAGCACCTGAGCAAACGAAGATGACACCCACACCCTCTGCAAAGCCGACCACGGATCGTTCGTCTTCAGGATTGGTAACAGGTATTGTTTTCTCCAGCTCGATGACCCTGTATTGTACCCATTCTGCAGTTTCTTCTGTATCCCCCTTCCTTGACCACGTATGAAGGGTGGAATCCTGAATGCAGGTAAAGCCCAGTGAAGTGTAGTTCTCCACTGCCGTGACAGCAATGCCGTGCACCAAGCAATGTTGCGGCGGGTCAATCATGGATAAGCGGTCCTTTCCCAAGTCATACTTGACGATTGCGTTGCCCCGCCGAACAGTGAAGTAGACCGCATCTCCGACGAGGGCGCCTCGCCTCGGCTGGACATAGGGCGTGTAGAAGCGTCCCATGGGTCCATCTGCACGCGCCTCTCGGGTGTGCCGGGTGTAGATTTCACAGGTGTTGTCGAGGCATACCGGCGAGCTCCACTCGCCGGTTTGTGATGAGTAGACGCTCGCGAGTATGATGTCCTTGTCCTCGTGGGTGGCCGCGAAGACGACGCGGAAGGGCCCGCCGCGGCAGTCGAGGTGGTCGCAGCCGTCGGCGGCGCAGAGCAGGGCGGCGGAGTAGATGAGCCAGTCGATCTCCTCCGGCTCGGGCGGCAGGTGGTGTTTGTCGCCGGTGACGGGGTCCCAGACGAGGAATCCCGGCAGCATGTGGATGAGGACGCGGCCGTGGCGGCAGTCGAGGGGGCGCGTGCGGCGGCCGCCGGAACCCGGGTGCGGGAACTCCGGCATTAACGTGGTGGAGGCGAAGCGGGCGGGCGGGTCCCCTTGGAACACCATGAGGCGGTGGAGGAAGCCGAGGAGGGGAGGGGCGCCGTGGAGGTCGCGGTAGCTGCGGCGGAAGCCGGGGTCGCAGATGACGCGGAGCCAGGGCTTGCAGACGAGGGCGGCGCGGATGAGGTGCTCGGGCTCGTCCGGCGGGAGGCGGAGGAGGATCTCGGCGGTGACGTCGTCGACCAGCGGCGGTGGCGGCGCCATGCTACGCTCGTCTCGTTGTTTGGCTGGGATTGGGGAAGGGTCCGTCGAGACTCGAGAGCACTTTGCCAATGAAATTAAAGCCCAAGAATTTTCTGCAGAGAGAAAGGAAGCCCACGCGTAGGGCCTCCTATTGGGCAATTCCTATTTGTCGCCGGTTGCGTCGGTTAGCAGAGCGACGCGTACCCCCTTCGACGCAACGGGCCAGCCCACCCTGCTCGCGACGCGCACTAGGAGAGAAAGAAGACGATACCAGCGACGACCGGAGGACCTCGCCGCCGATGGGGACGACGTGGCTGGCCGCGGCATCTTCGGCTATGGACCTCACCGCGGCTGGTCGCGGCGTCGCCGACGGAGGTGAGGAAGAAAAGCTTAGGGTTTAGGGTGGGGGTATGGTGGCCGACGACTTAGGGTTCAGGGGTGGTGCGGGAAGCTCGCTGGAACTGGCGAAGATGGGGAGTTTAGATGGAAGTCTGGGGGCGGTAGTGGACTGGCGGAGGACGAGGAATCGAGCAGGGCGGGGCGCCGAGGCGGTATCAGATAGGAGCACCCCTCCTATTGGCCGCTTTGTGCGGCCCCGAAGCTTGACACAACTGAAGAGAAAACGAGCCGGGCCGGCCCATTTACCGGTAGGTCGCACGTTCCTGTTTCGGTTTTCTAGGGTTCTCTGTTATTGGGTTTTTTGTGTTCATATTCAAAAATTGATTAAATTTGAAAATTTTCAAATTTAAAACTTGTTCAAAACCGAAAGAAGTTAAAATTAAGAAATGTTAAAAACTGAAAATTGTTAAAAATTAAAAAAAGGTCTAACTTTAGAAAAGGTCAGATTAAAAAATGTTCAAATTTGAAAAATGTCCGGATCAAAATATGTTCAGACCGAAAAATGTCCAAGATTTATAACACTTCAGATTTTAAAATGTTCAAAACTAAAAGTTATTATTTTGGAAAATCTGAATATTTTGGGTTCTGAACATTTTTTAAAAACCGAAAAAATGCAGAAGAAAAACATGTGCTGGTAGCAAAATAGCATCATTCCTTCCTAATGACAAACAAATTACCAGACTAGCATTTCTACTGAACAAATATAGATTCAACTTATTGAGTTTTCGATGCACAACTGGATCAGCGCATGCAGCTAGCTCAAGGTAGATGCATACATAATCAAATAACTACTGATAATAAGTTTGTGAATGTTAAACCAAAGGCGGTTATCAATGGGGAATCCATGCTATTGCTTAGGGCTTGGTTCATCTATCCCAGTCCTGATTATTCAGCATTTTACAAGGAGAAGTGAAACATTTATCTCTTCAAAACTAATAAAATAATCCAAAATTTAGGCAAGCGCTATCCTACACAACTCAAAGAACTGTAAAAGCCAGACCTGGTTTAATTTGTCAACTATTTATGCAGTAGCAAGACAGGTGCGATTACTGATGCGATTCAACACTCAGTAGTCAGTATTTAGCCACAAAATATCAAGCTCAGAGCCAGATACAAATCAACAAAAAGTAATAACACACAAAAAAATGGGGCATCAAGGAGTGTATACAGAAACCCGACATTGAAATCTCCACGCTTCATACAATACATAAGGTAATTAAAAAACACATACTAAATTGCACGCAAGAGTTGACAGGTCAGCGTGTCACAAGTTCACAACAGTTGAAGAATGTCTATGGAAATGAGATAACACACAGATGTTAGCAAATGAAGCAATTAATTCCTCCAGGTGCACGGTCAACGCACCACAAGTACAGTACTAATTAATTGGAGCAAGTCAATGTGCCTACAACCTTCACAACAGTTGAGGAATTGAGACAACAGATGGAAGTTGGCAAATGCACTTGAAAGCTACATAGAGGGTCGATCTCCGCGTCGAGCATACAAATGGAAGAAATTACCCAACAGCCCATTTCTGCATCTCGGGCGCCAGGTGTAATTGCAGTAGATACCTGCAGAGTAAGTGATATCATCAGCCCAAGAAACTAGAAATATTCATTCAAGAAAAGCTGTTGGAGTTCACAATCTCTGTATGACTCGAAGAGAAAACAATAGCTTCACAATGTTTGGAAATTGTGCCAAAAGCTCCAAAGTTGAATTGACTCAGCAGTATTAGACAAAACTAACATCTGCAACAGAGAACGACATTAGGTATTCTGTAGTGTGTTAGTACACTTCCGCCTCCAAATATTATAAGATTTTGGCTACACTAGTCTGAATATACACCAAAAGAGGAGTTATATGAGGAGCTCTTGGCCTAGGAAAGCATAAACATCTGGCTAGCTCATAGGCAACTTATAGAAATGTACGAGCTAATTAGTCATAATAAATCGAATTTCATCAACTTCTTGAGGTACAAGCCTCAGGCAAGGGGCCGTGCATCATCTTATTAAATTGATGCTTCCTTCAATCTAAAATGACTGCCATTTTTTACTCTGCACAGCGTCAAGGAGTACTTTCATCACTACTTTACTGACAACATGCTAGTAAAACTAACAGATGCTACTAGTTATCTAGCTGTGTCATTTTGATCGCGCGTTTGATATGAGGTACTCCATGGTGGCCAAAACTGAAGAAACTAGATGATGCCCCGCAACGTTGCTGCGGGACATTATGCTTTAAAATATTTTATAAATATATATATACATCAAACAAATATGAGACTCATCGAAAATCGGCTCATCGAAAATGAGCTCTTCTTCAGCTTCGTCTTCCCCCATTCTACTACCACCGTCTTCAGTGAATAAGGGATAGTTGTCACTATCCTCTTCTTCTTCGTTGTCTTCCAATATAACCCCTCTTTCTCCGTGCTTGGTCCAACAATTATAGCTGGGCATGAAACCATTCTCCAGCAGGTGGACGTGAAGGGTCTTCGAGGTAGAGTAATCCTTCATATTCTTACAGGAACTACATGGACAATACATGAAACCATTCGACTGCCTGTTTGCCTCAGCCACGTTGAGAAAATAATGCATGCCGGTAATGAACTCGGGATGGCACCGGTCACCGTACATCCATTGTCGACTCATCTGCATTTTATATGTATATCAAAAATCATTAAGTACACAACATCATGGATATATGAGTGACCAACTTAATTAATATTCAAGTTCATCACATAAAACTAAGTTTTTTTTATAAAAAAGAAGAGGCTCACCGAGGTTGTACGGTGCCGGCTAGGGGACGACGCTAGCGATCGACGGCGGTGAGGACGGGGATGATACTAATTAAAACCTACAAAATATACCATAATTTCAGCTCAAATTGATTATAAAAAAGTAAAATCCCTAACTTAGGCATTTCATCAAACACCTTGCTAGCACTAGAAAAATAGTACGAGTTAAACTATCAAAGAAATGAGCTAAATTAGGAACGCCGGAAGAAAGGATGATATTGCTAACCCTTGGATAGATGGAGGTCGTTAATCTTGTTAAAATGGTGGAGAAAAATAAAGATTATTGGAGTGTGAGAGGTGGAGAAAAATTTAGAGTGTGAGGAAGAAGAGAAAAATGAGAGCCGACATGCGGGGGCTCGGGAAGGGATCTAGGCGATTGATATAGCTGGGTACCCTTTGGTACCGGTTCGTGTTAAGAACCGGTACCAAAGGTCCAGCCCGGGCCCCACCACGCGTCTGAATTTTGGCCGAAGACCTTTCGTACCGGTTCCTAACACGAACCGGTACGAAAGCCCTCCCAAACCGGTACCAAAGCTCCTCGCCCACCCGAGCCCTCAAACCGGTACAAATGGCCCCATTGGTACCGGTTCGTAAGGGAACCGGTACCAATAGCTTAGATGGATGAGAGGTTTTCTACTAGTGCCACGATACAAAGAGAAAAGGAAGTTTGATCAGGACGTTCCACATTTAGCAACTGTCCACCATCCCACGTTCTCCACGATCACGCGCCTCGCTGCGCAAAACTGACGAAGCCCCCAGCCTCTATAAATATGAGGGCTATCTTGATCGGGAGACCAGACACCAATTCCATCATCGCTTCGCTGCCGGTAAGTTCATACACCACAGCAAATAGCCAACACAGAAAAAAGAAGAAGAGAACGAGAAGGAGCACTTCGGCGTTCAGGAAAAGGTGGGATCCATGGCTTTGCTTTAGCCTTTGGTTTGGCCATGCGTACAAACCAAATGGCCTCCATCTTCATCCTCTTTCTTAGCCTTTGGTTTGGCCATTGGTACAAACCAAGGAGCTCCTTTATATCTGCTAAATCCCATGTCCTCTGTTTGGCCGTTGTGGTACAAACTCAGGAGCTAGTTCATCTTCTCTAAAATTGGCACACTTGGTTCGGCCATTACGGTACAGATCAAGGAGTATGTTTGCATATAGCTTCTCTCTGATGTTCCTCTCTTGATTTGGTCCCCTTAGCGATACAAACCAGGGTGAACGTGTGTATAAGCCTCGTTCCTGGGTTTGGTCCCTATACATGGAAACAAATCTAGAGAAATTACATTAGTGCAAGAACTCCATAAAAAATAATATCTTGGATCAGTCCTCAAATGACTGATGCGATCAAAGCTTGGATAAAAGAAATCAAAAGTTCATCTTGGTTACACTTCTCGCAGGCATTAATTGATATGCGGTGTTAGTAGTAATACAAGTAAAATAAACTATAACAAGAATCTGCCTCATATTGCATTATAGGCTAGATTACTAAATCATGTCATAAACTTCCCCTTGGTTACGCTGCTCGCGGACACTACATTAGTGTTACACGATGTAGTAGTAATACAAGTGAGAAAAATGAAATATACATGCCCCGGTGGTGTGCAAATAATTCAAAATCTTCAAAGTCAAATTAGTACTACATCCACTAGTATTAAAGAAATATAAAAGACCAAGTATATGCAGCTGTAGCTTCATGCATGTAGAAAAGTTCTGTGCATGTTCCATAGCTAAATTTGCATGCGCTCTTGTACTGATAATACTAGTGCAAGAATAAATGATGATGCATGCGCATATATCCTATCCAGCAAATGTAGGATCAAAGCAAATACTATGCCTAGCTATATCAAAACTTCATTATATGCTACGTATATTTAAGTAGTAAAATAAATGAAGCATGCTAGGAAAACATATATTAAAAAAGATGCCAAGTATCTAGGAAGACAAACTTCAAGCTCGGCGAGCAGATTTCATCGACGACCGCGAGGAGGACTTCTTAGTTTATTTCACATTTTTTGTAATAGTCATATGATGTAATCCGATGTAATAGATATGTTGGAATTCTTAATCAGGGGTTTTCTCTTCGGAGATGTAATTAACGGAGTTTATATGCAAATGTATGAGTTCCGGAAGTAATGAACCGCAATCTTTGATATTAGTCATTTACATTCGCGCAACTTTAAATTTATATACTATCTGTCTCTATGACGTGGACGCGCATTAGCTATTTTTGTCGCCGCCATTTTCCCGTCATCAGATTCTCAGCACGCCCGGTGGGACTACAGATCACATTGCATATGACCAACATATGGGTATGCATAGTTAATTTTCATCTTTTCTTTAGTATGAGGATATGTGAGAAATGTAAGTTAATGATCACATCTTGAATTAACCTACATGCATTTTCTTGTTTGATTTTGGCTATACGTGCATGTTGGAGCATGCAGGCGGAAATATACGGAGGCTGCTCATCTACTTTTGGGGCAGGTTTATAGCAGCGTGGTGATTTTCATACTTGACCCTTTAGAGGTTTAGACCCTTTAGTGCAGATTTTGTGGTACATTTCAAATTGTACCAAGATTTATATTTGATTGTTTAATTTATTTGACGATATATGAGCATGTTATATTTATTTCTGCTCAAACATTATTTATATTACTAGCATGATGAATATCGCAAAATGCTAGTTGATTTTGGGTAGACATGATTTTACCCTATGCATTTACGTAGGTGTGTCCTATGGGAATTTTATTGAGTTTAACTTCACTTGTATTACTACTACATCGCATAGCAAAGCCTGCGAGAAGCGTAACCAAGATGAAGGTTTGTTTTCTTCATGTTTGTATTACTACTAGTGGCACGAAAATGTCCGTAGAGTAACCAAACAAGAAGTATATATATCATGCAATTTTAATTAGCATGTTCATATACATATTTTCCCCAAGCATGGGCTCATGGTGATCTTCTTCTTCTCTTGGTTTGTATCCAATATAAAGGACCGAACCAAGAAACATGTCTTCTTTCATTTCAACTTGATCATATCCATTTTTTGAGGACTGATCCAAGATAATTTTATAGTCTTTTGTAGCCATGTTATTCTCCAGATTTGTATCCACGTATAGGGACCGAACCAAGGAACGAGGCTCACGCGCACGTTTCATCTTGGTTTGTATCGCTAAAGGGACCGAATCAAGAGAGAAGCATCAAAGACAAAATATATGCATATATGTTTCTTGGCTTGTACCATGATGGCCGAGCCAAGAGGGACAATCTTAGAGAAAATGGAGTAAGCTCCTTGATTTGTACCACAATGGCCAAAACAAGGGCGTGAATTCTTGTAGACATATGAGAAAGCTCCTTGGTTTGTACCCATGGCCAAACCAAAGGCTGAGTATGAGGATGAAGATGATGCTCTTTGATTTGTACCCATGGCCAAATCAAAGGCTAAGTGAGAGACATGAATCCCACCTTTTCTTGAACGTCAGAATGCTTCTTCTCGTTCTCTTCTTCTTTTTTTCTGTGTTGGCTATTTGCTGTGGTGTATGAACTTACCGGCAGCGAAGCGATGATGGAATTGGTGTCTGGTCTCCCGATCAAGATAGCCCTCATATTTATAGAGGCTGGGGGCTTCGTCAGTTTTGCGCAGCGAGGCGCGTGATCGTGGAGAACGTGGGATGGTGGACAGTTGCTAAATGCGGAACGTCCTGATCAAACTTCCTTTTCTCTTTGTATCGTGGGTTTGATCCGCGTACAGGTATTTGAATTTCTGAGTGGTCTGGCCAGCACACGTTGGGCTGTTGGGCTGAGAAAAGATCATTAGTCATTATTATATTCTAATTATGCAGTGGTGCCGCTTAATCCATGCATACGTTGTAGAGCTGTACGTAGCTTGTTTGGTTATGGCCCAATAGCTAGCTAGCTTGGGAGCAATTAGCTCACGTGGCTAACCTAGATCAATTTCTACATATTGCAAAATTTCTTTTGTTGAAATCTTTGCATGAAATATTATTATTTATTTTAATATGACGCGACCTTATTTCGTAGGGTTTTCGCGATGTATCGACACAATAATTCATCCATCAGGAATCACCAAATCAGTCCATCGCTGCTGCCTAAAAAATACTCGCACATACGCGCTCCCGGCCGCTCGCTGTACGCGTTGCCGGCCGATCGTCGCCGACGCTGCCGAAGGAACATCCCGGCGCTCCTACATCTCCAGGCAAAGGTATTAAAAAAGAGAAGGCTCATACTCTCCTTCTCCCATGGTGCTTCTATGGTGATTGTTGCTCCATACAACGTATATATTTTCTAGGTTTAAATCCCTACATAATCCAAAGTTCATATCTTGTTTGGTCTCATGATGATCTTTGATCTCATGTGATACACTTCAAGAATAGAACCCAAGTTCATATCTTGTTTGGTCTCATGATGATCTTTGATCTCATGTGATACACTTCAAGAATAGAACCAAGTTCATATCTTGTTTGGTCTCATGATGATCTTTGGTCTCATGTGATACAATTCAAGAATAGAACTAAAATAGATATTGATTGGATTGCACATATTGCTCTAACTTGCCCAAATTAATATATCCCTTGTTTTGGTCTCATGGTGAAATCCCATGAAGATACAAATCGGGATAATCAACCAAAGCCTACTTTGGTCTCATAGTGATCATTGGTCCTATGATGATACAAATTAGGTGCACATGATAAAATTATGCTTGCTCCGGTCACATGGTGATTCTGATCCCATGTTGATATAGAAATAGAAGTAAAACTCATATCGTTTTGGTCTCATAAAGTTCCATATGCTGGTAGAAATTAAGACATATTTGCTAGTCCCCTAAATGGATGAATTATTGTAGCATTATGTATTAGCCGTGTAGACATACAAATGAGATCAAATAAAATATTGTTGCATGCCATCTGCCTAGCTAGACATCAACATGTGGTCTAAGCTAGTTGTGTAGTATTAAATCTGAGAACCAAACCCATGCGCATACCCAAATATGTTAAGTATGCCTTGGCCATGTAGAACTGGCAGTAACACATCTAACAGTAGGCGTGTTGCATGCTGTCCTCTTCATGTTTAACCAGTAGTGTGCACTCCCTCACATAGATGCATGTACCGGTTAAATTAAACCGCAAAGGTCATCTACCTTTGAGAAAATATTAGCACATCATGTTCTTAGTACTAAAGAAATATAAAAGACCAAGTATATGCAGCTGTCGCTTCATGCATGTAGAAAAGTTTTGTGCATGTTCCATAGCTAAATTTGCATGCGCTCTTGTACTGATAATACTAGTGCAAGAATAAATGATGATGCATGCCCGGATGACGATATAATATATCCTATCCAGCAAATGTAGGATCAAAGCAAATACTATGCCTAGCTATATCAAAACTTCATTATATGCTACGTATATTTAAGTAGTAAAATAAATGAAGCATGCTAGGAAAACATATATTAAAAAGATGCCAAGTATCTAGGAAGACAAACTTCAAGTTCGGCGAGCAGATTTCATCGACGACCGCGAGGAGGACTTCTTAGTTTATTTCACATTTTTGTAATAGTCATATGATGTAATCCTATGTAATAGATATGTTGGAATTCTTAATCAGGGGTTTTCTCTTCGGAGATGTTTTTTTTTTTTTTTTTTTTTTTTTTTTTTTTGCGGCATAAACATAGCACTCCCTCCTATCCATATCAAGTGTCAATGATTTGGTACAACTTAAATCAGAGACACTTATTATGGATCGAAAATGTCCTCCACTTGCTTGCGGGGTAGATTTGGCATTATAGTTGCTGTGCACAATGGCATCAGATCGTATCATTGATATACAAGAGAACAGGTGAAAGTTGCTCTATTTGTAGGGATCATAGCCCCAGGGTGGAATTGCAGCGCAGGCACCCTAAGGCAACAAAAAAGAACAGAGGATTCCTTTATGTAGCTGAAGAAGCACAGGTCAGCTGTACAGTTGCGGCAGAATGTTCCGTCAGATACTGAAGCTTCAGATCTTGTCTGCCAGTTCAGCTGGCACATTGAGATCAAAAAGAGCACCGCCACCATGAGCATCTCTTCTTTCTCTCTTGTGAGACGGGACTTAGAAGGCTCCCCCGAGCACGCCGGCGACAACGACAGCGAGGAGGACTTAGTCTTTAGTATATTTTGTAATAGTCATAGGATTTAATATCATATATATCAGATTTAGAATTGTACTAGTATGATAAGTACAAGCCAAAGTGCATGTGTGGGATGCATCATATATTTGATCAGCTGAGTAATCATGTTCTTTAATTATTTGTAGGGTTGTTTTGTTGTAGTCAGCTGACTAGAAAAGCATCTCAAATAGTGCATAGAGCATGGAGAAAAGGCCACGCATGAGGGTTTTCTCTACGCATGCATCGCTAAGTAAAGCAACGCTTGTGTATGCTTACTAGTGATATATACACTTGCATTATACTATGATTAATGCAAGTAATTTAAAGATTGTTCATATGGTAGAGAGGTTCAGAATTTAGGAACCCCTGCATGCTATATGGAGCAAGATGTTTTTCCTACAATTTATTTGACTTTTATTACTTAGCTAAATTATCAATTTGACTAGCTAAGTGAAATAAAGGGAAGCCATTTTTACTGTAGCTTCGCCTGTAGTTGCTGGTGTGATTTATGACACTTATATATGCAACCTTTGCATGGAGTTTGATTATATTTTGATATCTGCTAGTTTTCTATAGTCATTATCATATCATTTGTGAAGACTATATGAGGCCAGTAATATGAATATATTTATGAAGTTTCACCGTACTTGTATTAATACTAGTGGCATGTGGCAGTATGCCCATGTGTAGCATAACCAAGTACAGTATATGGTTGTACATATATATTTTCTCTCATTTGTATTAACACTAGTATGACATGTAATATATGTCCACCGTGCAACCAAATAAGAATCATTTAAGATTTGTTGATGAATACATGCACATGCACATATATTACATGCCTAGTGCAAACAACATAAGTTGTGATCACCATATAATTTACAGGACATATACATCCTAGAGTATGTGGTTTATTTTGGTGGATTAAATATGGATGGGCTAAATGCAACACGGATTAGCATCAGCCAAATCAATTTCACTATATGCAGTCTACTTTGTCATATGCACTTAGTGTGGACTAGTATCTAGCTCCTGTTTGCATGTATGTTGCCAGGCAGGGGTAATGATTATTTCCAGCTACCTAGCTTGCTTAGTTTTCTAGATATTTATTTTATCTAGTTAAGACTGTATAACAGTCATACTTTTTTGATATGAGGCTGCAAGTATTACACCCAGTGTACATGTGGTCTAATGCAGTATAATTTTCTTAACTACACGGCTGGCATTACATAAGGAGTTTGAATGATTTAAGTGCAGAGTCCTAAAGTATATTTTACAGCTTTAGGGCTCAGCACCATGGCATAATTTAAAATGGGTACTTTGCTTGTATTATCACTGCTATCATATAGCAACTTAACGCCCATGTGCAGCGTAACCAAACATAAGCAATTTGATTTCAGTATATGCATGGAGGTTGATGGTACCTATACATGCAACGTGAGTCACTTCTTTATGGATTTGACCACACATGTATTTTTTATACTAGTTTTCATGGTCCTGATTATGTCCTACATAAGCAAGTGACTGAATGGTACTAGTGATTTTGGATTTTGGATACATGACTAACTATGTACGATGCTAGCTAGTATATGCATATTAAAACATATCTGGCCATGCGCACGCAATTTGGTTCTGCCCAGCACGTCTAGATCCTATATTGATCATGGTTATCAGCTAGGCATGTGACACGCAAAATATTATTTTATATGATCATCATTTACTATACAACTAGCACCAAAAAGCAACAACTTTGGCTATTTAGGAAACTAGACTATCATCTTATATGGAGAAAATAATCTAGACTTTTTATAGCATAGTAATGCGAATTTTAATTCTACATCTATCCTTGATTTGTATCATCATGGGATCGGATTCTCCATTAGACCAAATCAAAGAGGGTCTTAATTAATATGTGCACCTAAATTGTATCATCATAGGATCAAAGATCACAATGAGACCAAAATTAGGATTTGGTTGATTATCCCGATTTGTATCTTCATGGGATTTCACCACGAGACCAAAACAAGGGATATATTAATTTGGGCAAGTTAGAGCAATATGTGCAATCCAAGCAATATCTATTTTAGTTCTATTCTTGAAGTGTATCACATGAGATCAAAGATCATCATGAGACCAAACAAGATATGAAATTTGGTTCTATTCTTGAAGTGTATCACATGAGATCAAAGATCATCATGAGACCAAACAAGATATGGACTTTGGATTATGTAGGGATTTGAACCTAGAAAATATATGTGTTGTATGGAGCAACAATCACCATGGGAGCACCATAGGAGCAGGAGAGTATGATCCTTCTCTTTTCGGTACCTTTGCGTGAAGATGTTGGAGCGCCGGACTAATATTAGAAGTACAAGGAATAAGCATGCATCAGATACGATTTTATTTAATCGGCTTGTATGGAATATATTGTTCAATTATTTGTAAGGTCATTTGCTTCTTTGTTAGCCGACTAAAGTTGTATCTAACATTGTGTGTGCAGTTTTGGCCATATATATGTACGGCACACTTTTTTACATGCATATGGGGCGAGTTGGATGCATCCAGATTTTCATATCTTCACTAGTACTACTGTACGTGTATAGCACTGGTACTCATATCATGCACACTTGGGCCTTGAGCTCTTTGATTTCCTCTACATGGTTAGTAACAACACAAGTACTAGAGGAAGTAGAACCTTCATTGTTAGAGCAACAAGGCAAGGAAGATAATTCATCACAAGATTTAGCAATACTATGAGTGGATGAATTACAAGGACTAGCACATGGCAATATAGCATTTTGAGTAGTAGTGCTAGTATCCACATGAGGCTCACAAGGTGTTGCCTTAGATATGATAGCCTCATGAGCTAACTTTAGCCTATCATGAGAGGCTAGAAGATCCTCATGGGAGCTAGAAAGCTTTCCATGATTTTCTTCCAATTTCCCATAATTGCAAGTTAGCAAATCAAGTTGAGCCCTTAGCTCAACATTCTCCTTCAAGATAGATGCTTCACAAGAAGTAGAGTTAGTAGCACAAGCATCATCACAAGACATATCAAGAAGAGAGGGTAACATAGCATGCTCTTTTAAATATGAAGCTTGTAGTTGCTCATATGACTTGGTGAGGATAGAGTGTTCGCTCTCCAAGGCCTTGTGGGCCTTGTCTAGATCATCTAGATCCTTAACAAGTTTATCATGACCAACACCAACTTTGAACTTTTCATTTTTAAGCAATTTTAATTTAGCTTTAGCATGGTCTCTTTCTTTAGTGAGTTTAGCAAATATTTCATTTTGAGACACCTCAAGGGTTTGAAGTTGCTCCTCAAGAGAGGCTACGGTCTCTTGTTCTTCTTCAAGATCATTCTTTAATGATGCTACATCATCAGCATACTCTCGTTCAAGAGCACCCTTTTTATCAATGGTGTTCTCATGCATCCAAATAAGTTTTTGGCTCTCAATAGCGGTAGTCAAGATTTCAAAGAAGTGAGAGCTAGCAATTTTATCTTTGTAAAGAACCTTGAATACACTCTCACCTTTATCGCGTAGAGAGACAACCCAATCCTCTTCTTCATATTCATCCTCATTCTTATCACCACGAGACATATTAGGTTCCATGGTAGGAGGTACCGTGGAACCCTTGGCCATAAGGCATATATGAGGACCGTGAGATAAAGATGAGGAGTTACTTGAGGCTCCTTTCAAGATCTTGTCTTGACCAATAGAATCTTTGGTTTCCTCTACATTGTTAGACACACAACAACTAGAGGAAATAGAATCATTTTTATCATGGCCACAAGACAATACAAGCATATCATCATTAGATTTTTTCAAGCAACTTACACATGATATGCAAGGACTATCAACACAAGCATGTAAATCATTTCTAGTGCTAGATGTGTTTAAGTCCAAAGATGAAGCATTGCAATGAGATAGAGATGAAGAATCATCAATAGTAAGCTCAATATCAATATTGCGATTTTCATCACCACTCACCATATCATTACCTTGTGTCTTACCACACTTTGGTGAAGTGGATGAAGATGAGAACTCATCACGGCCGGAAGTGGAAGCAAAACAATCATCCTCAATGATAGTGGACACATCATATTTATCTTGAAGCTTTGTCCATAATTCATGAGCGCTCCCAAAAGGCATGATTGAAGAAGTAACTACATTGCTCACAACAATGGAAAACACATGAGAAGCAAGAGCATCGAGACAAGAGTTTTTCTCCTCCTCAAGAGATAAATTTTGAGGATCCTTAGGAGAAGAAAAACCCATGTCAAGAAATCGCTCCATGTCCGGGGACATACGCCGCAAAATATTAAGCACATAAATTTTCCATAGATCATAATTTGTGCCATCAAATATAAACAAGTTATTGTGCGCTAATCCCCTAACCGACATCTTTACTCTCAAGGCGGTGAAGCCTAAGAATGAGAGACCTTGCTCGATACCAATTGAAAGGACACGGATGCCGCCTAGAGGGGGGGTGAATAGGCGATTTAAAACTTTTACGAGATGGGCTTAACAAATGCGGAATAAAACTAGTGTTTACTTTGTCAAGCCCAAAGCCTATATACTATGGTTCACCTATGTGCACCAACAACTTATTCTAAGCAAGAGTTCACCTATGTGCACCAACAACTTATGCTAAGCAATACAAGCAAGTATGTGATAGCAAGATATATATAACTTCAAGCACGATGGCTATCACAAGGTAAAGTGCATAAGTAAAGAGCTCGGGTATAGAGATAACCGAGGCACGCGGGAGACGATGATTTATCCCGGAGTTCACACTCTTGCGAGTGCTAATCTCCGGTGGAGAGGTGCGGTTGCTTAGTGCTCCCGAACGCCACAAGAGGCTCACCTTGAGGTGTGGTTGCTCGATGCACACCAACGCCACAAAGGCCTCACCCCAAGATGCGGTACTCACACCACACACCGAACGCCACGAAGGCGCCTCACCTAAATCTCCGGTGACCCTCGCCACAAAGGCCTAGGTCACGGTTCCACTAAGGGATTTCCTTCGAGGCGGAAACCGGGCCTTACACAAAGATTGGGGCACACATCCACAACTTAATTGGAGGCTCCCAACAAATCGCCACAAAGGCCTAGAATCCGTCTAGGGTTCCAAGAACCCAAGAGTAACAACTTTCTTGCTTTCACCTCCACGAATCACCGTGGAGAACTCAAACCGATGCACCAAATGCAATGGCAAGAACACCACAAAGATGCTCAAGTCCTTCTCTCTCAAATTCCAACAAAGCTACAAAAGCTATTGGGGGAATAAGAGAGGAAGAACAAATAAGAGGAGGAACACCAAATTTCTCCAAGATCTAGATCTAGTGGATTTCCCTCACAAAGAGAGGGATTTGATTGGTAGGAATGTAGATCTAGATCTCCTCTTCCTTTTCCCTCAAATAGATTCAAGAAGCATAGGTGGAGTAGAGGGAAAGAGAAGCTCTCAAGGTCAACAATGGTGAAGAGCACTTGGGGGAAGAGTTAGCTGCCCAAGGAGGAAGAAGGGGGCTTAAATACCCCCTCCCAACGAAATATGACCGTTTGGGTGTGCTCAGGCCGGATTTTCCGGGCCGGATATTTGCAAAATATCCGGCCCCCAAAAAACGGCTAAGGACATGAGAAAACTGCTCTCAGGATGGGGGCCGGACATTTGGCCGGATATTGTCCCGGATTTGTCCAAAAACCGGATTTTTCCGGGGGGCCGGATTATCCGCCCCAAACTTGGGCCGGAATATCCGCCCCCCTGAAAACTGGCAGAAACATCAAGCTGAAACGGGCATAACTTTAGCATCCGGACTCCGATTTTGATGATCTTGGGCTTGTTTTAAAGCTAGGAACAAGCTCTACAAGATCATGCAGGAAACCATCATAGTCCAACAAGGGAGGATAGAAACAAATGATGAAAGGTTTGACCTATCTAAAAAGACATACCGGTAAAACCTCCAATCTTGAAAATGCAACAAGTTGCCCGTGCAAAAACCATTCTTGATGAACTAGAGCTTGTCATGAGAATAAGCACAAGCTCTAAATCATCACATGGATAAGATCCAAATAATAACCAAGAAATATGATGAACCAAACTCGAAAACGCAACAAGTGATCTATGCAAAATCCGTTTTCGATGAACTAGAGCTTGTCATGAGAATAAGCACAAGCTCTAAAACATCACATGGATAAGGTCCAAATAACAACCAAGAAAGATGATGTAAGGATGCAAAGGTTTGAGCTCTCTCCGAACGATACGATCGAGTTACTCACTCGAGTGCCCTCTTGATAGTACGGCAACTAAACTATAAACCGGTCTCCAACTACACTATGAGACCGGTGAGAAAGAAACCCTATCAAGAGCAAACCTTATACTTGCGCATTCCACTTGAGCTCGATGACGACGATCTTGACCTCAACAAGATGGAACGCCTTTCTTGCTTGTGCTTGCTTGACGAAGTCTTGTGGATTGCTCCCCCATAATCCACCATGGGAGAGCTTCTTCTTCGGCGCATCTTCACATAACCATGACCACCATGTGGATTGCTCCCCCATAATCCACCATGGGAGAGCTTCTTCTTCGGCGCATCTTCACATATCCATGATCACCATATGGATGGCAAGACTCAAGCAAAGGATCTCTTCGAGATGGCTCATCTTGAACTTGCACATCATTTCTCCATGGCAAGCTTCAAGCTTATGAACTCTTCGAGTTGGCTCATCTTGAACTTGCACATCATTTCTTCATTCTTCATCATGTTGATGTCTTGAAGTAACTTGAGGGCTCACTTCATCTTCATCTTCAAGACATACTTGACACTTGATATCCTTCATCAATTTCTTCTTATTGCAACCTTGAAGCCAACATATGGTTCAAGAATTGCCTATGGACAACTCCTACAAATATAACTCAATGCAAACATTAGTCCATAGGGATTGTCATTAATTACCAAAACCACACATGGGGGCTCCATGCACTTTCAATCTCCCCCATTTTGGTAATTGATGACAATCTCTTTGAGAGGGTTTATATAAGGAATTTAAGTAACAAATAAGTTGAATATATAGAGCAAACTCCCCCATAATATATGCATGTGTGAATGATCCTGACTTTCATTGCATATATTGGCATTCAAAGCCTAGTGGAGTTTCCTCTAAATATTCAACTATGCAAAGCAACAAGATGCAATGCAATAAAGGCACATGCTTAAGCACAAAGCAAAGAAATAACCAAATTCCCTTAAACCCTCCAAACTTCTCCCCCATTGGCACCAATTGCCGAAATGGGTGAAAAATTTAGAAGGCCAATATAGTGAGAGTTCCTCCATAGCGTGTGCATTTCTCATAATTTGAGTGGAATCAAATGCACATATCCAATGACAAATATTCGGAAGGAATCACACTATAGATAGGATCAAAGATTGCAAAAAGATAACAAAGTCTAGAAGCTTCAACAAATGAAGCAAGCAACCAAATGAACCACAAAGAGGATACCAAAAGAAAGATAGATATTATGATAAGATCAAGAAGATTGCTCTAAATAATATGAGGAAGCTCCCCAAGGTTTGTGCACAAAACTAGACAATTTGCATTGGAGTATAAAGTGCACAAACATGGAATCATCACTCCCATAATATCATTCAAAAACAAAAGATACCAAGTGAATCAAACTCTAATGATCACCACAAGATAGTGCTCTAAATCAAATGAGGAAGCTCCCCAAGGTACATGCATAAAATAAAATGTTGCATTTGAATAAAATATGCATAACATGGAATCCTCACTCCCTCATTTAAAACACAAACATTTGTAATAGATCATAGATAGAAAAATAAGCTAAACACTTGCAACAAACAAATAGTTGAGCAACAAGTAAGAGGCACCATAATAAAAAGGCTCAACCAAGATGATATGTGAAAGGCATGATAAAGCATATTATAAGACTATTACAAGGATGAGCAAAAAGCATCATCATAGTCTTCAAAGAATTATATTGCTTAGCATGACCAATCAACACGCAATAATAAATATGATATCAAAAGTAGATGTATCATCTCTTATGTGTATAAGTTTCTCTAAGTGGGTAATATCACAAAGATATTTATCCACAAAGAAACATGCACACATAAAATAGATACGCAAGAAAAAAAGTATGATATCCAAGACGAAGTCATGCAATATACCAATAAGAATTTTTGCTTAATAGCATGGCCAAAGGCTCAATTTTATCTTATTGTACATTCATGAACTTCAACCACAAACAACTAAAATACATCACAAATATCAACAAGGGATAGAAGATAGTTGGGATGCATTTGAGAAAGGCAACAAGTATCACAAACGGGGATACCAAAAGAAGTAACTAAATTTGCACTTTCATCTATATTGCACATGTGAGAGCCTTGAGGAATTGATATGCAACAAAATTGCTAGATAAGCATAGTTGGGATGGATGAATCATGAGCATGAATGAAAATACTTCCCAACAAATGCACTCATCTCAAATTACTCACATTCACAATAAAGAGGTTTCATTAAGACTTTTGCAAGAAGCACAACATTTGCAAATCAAGAGATTCATGCCAAGATGCAACCATAAGGTTGGATACAAGAAAAGTATGCATGAGAAGATACTTGTTACCAAGATAGCATTGGTGTGGATGTAGTAGATATGTGTTCGTTTCATCATCCTAGCTTGCCTCAAGTTACCATTGAGTCACCACTTCTTTCCAAGAGTGAGACAAGCATTCAATGCATATCCATTGTACCTAACACAAAGGTAAGTACAAAATGGTCCCCAAACTAATTGGGTCCGAAGTAGTTAGACACACTACAACATATAGGACAAACTCCACAATTCTATGTGCATATAGATATGAAATTGAATTTCATGCACATCTTAGTCAAATTAGGATTTGATGGAGTTTACCCTATATATTGGATCAAAGAAAGTGACACAAGCCATAAGATATACATATATTAAATATGCATGCACAATACTTTCAAGAACAAAAGGAAGATACAATTTGGACAAAACACCAAATAAACCAAGAGACAATGGTTGTCCAAATTATATCAAAGAATCAAATCAACACAAGATTGACTCCAAAGACTTATCTCATTATAAGAAGCTAATTAAACCTAAACACAAAGGAATGAGATAACCAACTCCCAAGAGAGCAAGGTTCCAACAAATAAACCAAACCCTCGAAACTTTTTATGATGGCACAAAGTACCAAAAAGAAAATTTATGTCTCCCAAAACCAAATTTTTGATAATGATCAAAAGAAGTTTAAGCATTATAACAAATATAGGAGAGCTCCCCCAAGATTAGTGCATTATCTAGGATTTAGAATATGGATACAAAATGCACAAAACTAGGATCATCACGCTACCTATATCTACTAAAAATGCTAAGAAAGTTTGAATAGACAAATTAGATCCATGAGATGCAAGGAAGACACATGGGAGTTAAAGCACAACAAATTCATGGCAATAAATAAGGCAATATAAATACAAGAGCCAATGTAGATATGATCAATAAGTATCTACCTCATAATTGATTACCAATTGTCCTAGGACAAGAGGTATTAGGAAATATTTCCCGGTGGTAGTTTGTAAGTATACATAAGATCATATTTACAACGAACAAAGCATATGGTAAAAGATAAGAGTTAACCATCATGCAAAGATAGTTTCTTGATAGCTTCATTTAGTCATACCAACATGCAAGGCAATTAATAGTATTCATACCAACATGCAAAGCAATTAATAGTATTCATACCAACATGCAAAGCAATTAATAGTATGACTTGAAGCACATGGTTTTCCAAAAATGTATTGAGGGACACGTTGGGAAAAACCATGCCAAGAAAAACTTTCACAAATAAGATCCACAAAGATATTAGCAATGAAGCCATTTAAGCAAATTGGAGCTTGTTTGAGCAAACATGCCACATAGGAGAGAGATAAATTACGGTATCAATTCTATGTGACACAACCTCAAATGTTCACATTTTCTAGGCTTGTAATATGCACAAAGCTTATTACTCCCCCATAATGTGATAAGGAATTTATTTTCACAAGAGGCAAATAAGATCCAAGTAGAGATATTAATGGACATTAGAATTTGAATTTCTCATGAAGATGACATACCACATAGAGACTAGATAATCTTGCAATATCAATTCTAAGTGATATTCCTCATGTACACACATTGTTAGGATTGTGAAATTCCTAAAGGCATATCACTCCCCCAAAATGTTATAGTCCATTAATCTCTCATAAGAGCCTTATAAGATACAACAAGATGCAAAGTGGCTCCGATACAAACACAAATACATGGTGTGCAACCCAACATGCATAGACTTGATTTCTCAAGAAAAACAAATAGGAATCACAACATATACAAACACATGTTAGGAAAAAAACTAACACATGCAAAGGGGCGAGTAACTTTCAATATAAGTGAGTTGAGCACATGTTACCGCAAGGAGGAACATTGATCATATGATAGAAGCAAGATAACCAAGACTTGGCTTGAGATAATATAAATGATGAAGATCCCTTAATTCTTCATGATGTAGCCAAGTCTCCAATGCCCTCCAACAAGAACCTATTGATCAAATTTTGGATTGTTGGTCCCCAACTAAGTTGGGTCCTAAGAGGTTAGTCACAATAGGCTTGGCAACCCAAATGGTTCTTTTCTTGACACCACTTTGAGCACCAACATATTTGGCAAACACATTGCCACCTTCATCCTTACGAAGAGAATAAACATCATCAATGGTGATTGAGTTGGATGAGGTACCAATAGTGCACAAGGAGGAGATGTGGCCCTTCTCACGGCATATGTAGCAAGTTCTTTTCTTCTCCTTCTTCTCACTAGATTTCTCCACAATGGGAGCATTGGCTTGTATCTTCTTGGGAAGTGGCATTTCTTCAACTTGAGGTTGAATATGAGTTTGAGCTTGAGGCCGCTTCCCTTTTTGCTTCTTCTTCAAAGGACAAGATCTAACATGATGCCCTTCCATTTTGCACTTGAAGCAAACAATCTTCGCCGGTCTTTGACTTGTAATTGGCCCTTCTTAATCTTGTTGCTCTTGGACTTGTTCTTGTTGTTGGAGTTGAATCCAAGTCCACTCTTGTCATTGGGGGATTGTTGCACACTCAACATCTTGTCAATTTTGCATTTCCCTTCATGACTCTTTACCAAGTCGTTCTTCAAAGAAGCGACTTGGTGTTGACACCGATTTTGTCTCAGATAAAAAAATATATAACTAAATAATTAAATAAATCTTTAATAAGCAACAAATCATTTTATAGACATTGCACCGCCTTTAAATGCGGTGGTCCAATATTGACCAAAATTTACAAAGTCACGGGTGAAGATAAATATTCAGCCGCGGGGTAAAAAAAATGTCGATACATCGCGAAAACCCTACGAAATAAGGTCGCGTCATATTAAAATAAATAATAATATTTCATGCAAAGATTTCAACAAAAGAAATTTTGCAATATGTAGAAATTGATCTAGGTTAGCCACGTGAGCTAATTGCTCCCAAGCTAGCTAGCTATTGGGCCATAACCAAACAAGCTACGTACAGCTCTACAACGTATGCATGGATTAAGCGGCACCACTGCATAATTAGAATATAATAATGACTAATGATCTTTTCTCAGCCCAACAGCCCAACGTGTGCTGGCCAGACCACTCCAGAAATTCAAATACCTGTACGCGGATCAAACCCACACTAGTAGAAAATCTCTCATGCGTACCGGTTCCAGAGGGGCATTCGTACCGGTTTTGCAACCGGTACAAATTATTCGGCACTAAAGCCCCCCCCCCCTTTCGTACCGGTTGCTTACGAACCGGTATAAAATGGGCCTCCACGTGGGCCACCAGGAGAGCTCAGGGCTAAGGATCTTTGGTACCGGTTGGTAATACGAACCGGTACCAAAGGTTCCCCCCGCGGCGTGAATTTGCTCGAATCTCTGCCGCGAGCAGAATTGAAGTTTTAGGGTTTTTGGAGGGGTTTAGGGATATCGGTTTGTTTCATATCGCGTCGATGCACCAGAAACGCGTTTGGGTTTATTGAAGTACATGAAGATCAATATGATGCATAGCAAGTTGGTGCATATAATATAACACACATGTAATTGCATAAGATCGCAAATTAAGAAGCACTATGCATGAAGATCGATCTTCATGCATAGTAGTGGTACTCTCCGAGCCGTACTCTATATATTACATGTAGCATAGTGGTACTCTTCGAGTCAACTATATATGTAACATGTACATCTTCATTCATAGTGGAACTCTGCGAATGGTGGTATGACGTCCCGAAGGAAGAATCCCGCCAATTCCTCGGCTATTGCTATGAAGCGGTCATCGATTGAGAGCTTGTTCCGCTTTGTTGCCAACTATAAAAGAATAAGATACAAATGAGTACATGAGATATGTGTGTGTGTATGTATATATTCAAACCAGAATGAAACAACTATTACTGAAACTCAAGCACAACTTATGATAAGAAAACAAATTTGTGAATATTGTTTTCGTACCTCTTTATTTCTTGCATTATTAATTCTCTCGCTGACAATTCCGTGGATGTACTCGCAAACGTAGAATCCACAGAGATCAGTCCCTTGTGGTTGTTGCGGGCATTTCTTTACAAGAATATAAGTCAATCAAACAATAGTCAAGTATGATAATTAAAGTTGTGTGGACCTAGGTAGTACTACTTACTTTCGCCTTCCATCGCAGCCTCTGTGGCCATTCATGGGACGTATCTTCCTTGATGAAAGTTGCCCATACGCTGCCCGACAAAAGAAAATGCATAAAAGAGTTATCAATTAGTTCATAGCAGGAAATTAACGAAACAAACCGATAACAATTAAAATTACCTTTTGAGCATTAAATAACAAGACAAGTATAGTTCCGGTTCTTTGCTTAGTGAGTCAAAGACTTCAACTTCTCCAGCTTTGCATATTGATGACGAGAAGAATAAAGTGAAACCTACGCACGTTTAAATATGTAGTGTCATATATATAAGGCATTAGTTAAAATTTTGACATACGGTGAGCAAAATATAATGTGTTATAAGACAGGTAAGACTCACCGGAAGTTGTAAGGCCAAATTATTAGGTTTTTGTCACGTTGTCGCTTCAAAAACCTTAGCAAAGTCTCCGGTGTATCCTTGTTATAGACGGGATCTTCTATGGTTTTAACATGCATTGTGTGCGGATCAATGAACCCAATGTTCGTGATTTCATCCCTTTTGCATTCGAGTATCTTCGATCTGCATAATATAGCGCACAAAGGATTATAATCTGCAGACAATGAACGAGCTGAGCTAAAGACTTCTCAAATTAAATAAATCACTTACGTGACAATAGGAACCGATGATAGATTTGTCGAGGGCCCGGAGATTGTATAACCGGAAAAGCTCGTTGAAGTCAACGTTCACACAGTATTCCCGGAAGTAGTGCTCTTCCCTAACTCGCACCATGATAGTCTCGATCCCTTCCTTTGAGGCATTAAGGTACCACGAATGCAAGCTACGCATACGTGTTGGTAGCTTCCCGAGATTCTCGACCAAATCTTTCCCTTGAACAAATTGATATGCTTGTTCGGCCAAGGCGTAATCGGTTGTGTCTTGTCGAGAACTTTGAACGGCCTTCCCGTCAAACACCTTGAGAGGCTCGACCGATTGAACGGGTTGTTGTCCGAGCTGGTAGACTTGGTGTATCCCTTTTATCTCCCTGATACCCGATTTAACGGGTTTTGTCGCCTCGATCATCTTGTCATACGACCTTTCAATATAACGCCTATAGTCAGATGGCGGCGATGGTACAGGGTCATATAGATTCTCAACGGTACGCACAACTTTCTCCCGATCTAGTGTCTTCTCGAAAGGTATCTCTGGCACTTTCGGTGCAAAAATTTCTTCACCTCGGCCTGAACGGCCTCCGCGTTTTCCTCCGGAGTTTTTTCCCAAGGTAACTTCTCGCAGGCGGCAGTTTTTTCTCCTTTCTAGCTTTCTTCCTAGGCGGCGTACCGTTCCGCTTAACGGACGCTGTCTTACGCGGAGGATCTCGAGATGGTGGACTCACGCCGGGGTCCCTCTCGGGTAGGTGTGGACTTGGCTGCTCACCAGACTCGCCACCAGGAGGAGTCGATGGCATTTGCTCGCTCATGTGTAGGAGTCGGTGGCCTTTGCAAAAGGACGACGTACTTCTTCGGCCATAGGGCGAAACCGTGCTTGACATCGGCCGTTGTCCTCTCATCTTCACCTCTAGGAATATCAAGCTCCACTTTTTCAAAACCCGAAACAACTTCATCCACCCCGACACGAACACAACCAGGTGGAATGGGCATATGATGGTGCATTGCTCCATCTTCACTTGGGTACACATAGCCGACCGCCACCTTAACGTACGCGGTCCTGATTAACATATGTAGCTCGCAATCTGTCTTCTCCGTGACATAATCCACGGGGTAGCTTCCTCCACATCCGTCAAGATGCGAGGAACCGACACTCGCTTCTTCGCCGAGATGGGGCAAGCATCGGCTTGTGGATCCCGTAGAAACAACTGGCTGATCGGGTGCCCTCTGATTTCTCTCAAGAGCCTCCACCCTAGATAACAACTCCGTTACAATGTCGGCGTCCTTTTTCTTCTTTCGCGAACGGCTTCTATAAGTGTCGGCCGCTGTCCGGCCACGCTTCCTTCATGGTGAGACCCGGGCGAGCTCGTACCCGTCCAACATGTTCGGTGGTTCCCGTAGCGAGTGTCAGCTCGTCATTCTCTCGATCGGGAATGTACTCTCCCTTTCTGACCTTGTCAATTGCATCTACAAGCTTCGGTACAATTGCCTCAATTTTGTCCTTCCATTTTCCCTTCGCAATGATCAACCCTTTCTTTGGGTCCAACCCTGCCCCATGAGCGAACAGCCATAACTTGGACCGTTCGGGCCAGTCCCATGTCTGTGGAGTGATTCCATGATCCATCAGTTTATTCTCAAACGCTCTCCACTTCGGAATGGCACTCTTGTAGCCACCTCGACCCCAAATGATGCGGAAGTTTCTTCTTTGCAGCATTTTCGGTATTTTTCTTCGATCGGGACACAAAAGTAGACGATTGCTTATACTCCTTAAATGCGGCCCAGTGATCTTTTATCTTCACTAGATTATCATCGAATACTGGATCTTCATTCTTATATTTGTCCCATAAATTTTTCTTCCATGTCTGGAATTGTATGGCCATCTTCTTCCATGTCCATTCCTTGACTTTATTTTTCTCGGCCTTCCGTCATGTCTTCCGGTAGGCTGAACTTTGTCATGAGCGTGTCCCAAAGAAATTTTTTCATCGCGTCGTTGACATAACTAGCACCACTCTCCGGGTTCTTCGGCTTATGCCACTCTTGAATGCTGATCGGTACATGGTCCCTAACAATAACTCCGGATTGACTTGTAAATTTGCGGCAAAACTCCTTGGGCTCCACCGGTTCACCATTATCCTTGAATGCCGTGAGGGCTAACCTGCCCTCGCACTTTAGCACCCGCGTCGGGCCTCGTTTTGATCTAACATGACTTGCTCGATGATCCAGTAAGGCTAAAAGAAAAAATTATTCGTTAATAAGTGCAATACAAATAAATGAATGCATCTAGGGATGAACATATAGACTAATTGATACATAGATATACACCTCGCCGGAGTTTGTGATGGACACTTCGTTGTCTCTTCTAACTTGTTCAGACTCAAGTCCCTCGCCAAAATCATTCGTAAAGTCTTGGTAATCGTTGTCTTCTCCATCGTCGGGTTCCGACCACTGGCACTCTCATAGATCAATTGCTGCACCGCTTCTTCCCCCTCCTCATCTCGGACGAAGGTGCCGTCCTCCATACCTCAATGTCACTACAAAATTAAGAAAACAATTGTATTTCATTCATCATGTCATGATCATATATATAACAGATTAGAAGAGTGTGCAAGGGTTCACTAAACTTCCCAATATAAAACTACCATAGTGTTTCAAACTAGAAAAAATACAAAATTCCAACAAGAGGCCAGTCGGCAGGATCACCGCCGGCTCACGACGCTATGAGAGCCATGACCCCGACAAATAGATTTTCCATATTTGTTTTGTAAGAGGATCAGTCCTTGGGGTGTCGCTGGTTTTGAAAAGTTGGAGCGATCTTCTAAGAACCATATGTAGGACTATCTGTGCACATATGATAGTTGGAGCTGTGAACTTATTTTCCGCGACGACGAACATCACTATTATTATATCACCACACCATGAGCCACTCCTCGGCCAATGCCTTCAGCCGACGACGACGACGACACCGCCGACCAAACAAAAACCCGCTCCACCCGGCAAGGCTATCTTCTCCAGGCGCGCCGCGGCGGCTCCACCATATGTCGTCCCTCGCATCATCCGCACGGTGGCGGCGTCCTCGCGCTACGGCGGCGGCGTGTCCTCGCGCTACGTGCGGCGGTGTCCGTGGGCGGGCAGCGGCACGGCCACGGCGCACGGCAGTGCAGGGCAGCGGCACGCGGCAGGCGCACGGCAAGGCAGCAAGACGGGCACGGCCACGGCGCACGGCAGGCAGGGCAGCGGCACACGGGCAGGGCAGCGCAGCGGCACGGGCAGGCGCACGGCAGGCGCAGCGGCAGCGCAGCGGCACGGGCAGGCGCACGGCAGGCGCAGCGGCACGGGCAGGGCACTTCGTCGAACACCCTGCGGGCGTGCGTGAGGGGGAGGCCGGCGGCGACCGTGGCGCGGCAGCCGACGCGCGCGCGGGCTCCTCCCGGCGAGGCGCGCCGGCCGGGGAGGCGACGCGAGGGAGGCGAGGGAGGCGAGGAGGGAGAGGAGGGGCCGGCGGGTGCTCACCTCGGTGAGGGCGACGGCGGCGGGGAGAGGTGGAGCGGCGCGGGCGACGCGGCGACGACGGCGGCGGCTTCAGTGAGGGCGACGGCGGCGGCTACGGCGAGGGCGACGGCGAGGGCGGCCGCTACGGCGACGGCGATGACGGAGTCGGCGTCGGCTGCGAAGGAAATTGGCGTCGGCGTCGGCGCGCGAGCTCTCTGCGAAGGAATTTGGGGAAGAAAGGAAAACTGCCCCGCGCTAAGTCCCTAACTAGGGGGAACCACCTTTGGTACCGGTTGGTACCACCAACCGTACGAAAGGTCTTTCGTACGGTTGGTGGTACCAACCGGTACCAAAGGTTTTTTTTTGTTTTTCTTTTGTCGTTTCTTTTGTTTTTCTTTTTCTTTTCTTTTTCTTTCCTGTTTCTTTTGTCGTGGGCGTTTCTTTTCTTTTTATTTTCTCGTTTCTTTACTTTTTATTTTCTATTTCTTTTTTCTATTGCTTTTCTTTTTTTTCTCGTTTCTTTTCTATTCCCGTTTCTTTTTCTTTATTTTCTATTTATTTTTTCTATTTATTTTTTCTATTACTTTTCTTTTCCTTTCTTTTCTATTTCTTTTCTATTTATTTTTTCTATTGCTTTTGTTTTTCTTTTCTATTTCTTTTCTCTATTCTATTTCTTTTCTTTACTCTCGCCACGACGCCGTCCGCACAGAAAACTTTCCCGCCCCGACGTCGCGCGGGAAACTTTCCGGCCACGACGCCGCGGGAAAAGAAAGGGCGG
Source organism: Lolium rigidum (assembly GCF_022539505.1). Lineage (NCBI taxonomy): Eukaryota > Viridiplantae > Streptophyta > Magnoliopsida > Poales > Poaceae > Lolium > Lolium rigidum. The sequence goes on from NC_061509.1 coordinate 25,159,937, forward strand.
GAATGAAATTTTATTACGATTGAACTCGAATTAAAAGTACATAGCTTAACCGAAAATTAAAGATACATGACCAAATTCTACCGGGGAGTCATTCAGTCATACTCCTGCCTAGCCCCGTAGTACTCGCCACCGTAGTCGTCGTAGTCGCCGTCATCATCGTCGCCGGCATCGGGGTCGCGGTACTCGAACGTCGGCGGGTGAGCACGCGTGGGCCGGGACCGAGGGTAGCGCAGCGGGGGCCACGGTAGGCCATGACGCTCGGGAGAGTCCGGCCGCGCCACCACAGCCCGACGGCCGGCCTCGTTGAAGTTCGGAGGAGGCGGGCCGCCCTCCTCGTGCTCGGCAAGCGCCCTCTCACGCCGATTGATGAAGAAGCTTTCCCAAGTCGGGCTGTAGTCGGGATGCCACCGGGGATTCCTCCGCCGCTCCGGCGTGAGCTCGAAGTAGTAGTGGTTCGTGATGGCCATCTCGCGCGCCACACCTAGAGGGACCGGAGGGACCGGTACGCCTCCGACGCTTAGCAACCAGCCGGTCGGGACGCGAGTAGCCCGGCGGCAGGGTAGTTCGAGGCGCAAAGCGCCTCCGCCTCCCGGGGGTTAGAGATGCGATGGAAGCCATGGGAGAGAATGATGAGGTTTGCGAGATATGAGTCTCGATGTGATATGTAAATGGTGGCCAAGCCTACATATATATAGTGAAAAAATGGCGGGAAGACAGAGGCGGGAACCGGTGGAAAGCGCGGGAAGAAAATAGGCGGGAAGACAGATCGAGGCAAACCTTTAGTACCGGCTGGTGGGTGCAACCGGTACTAAAGCTGTCGGCAGGATAAGGACGCGTGGGTAACCTTTAGTACCGGTTGGTGGGTGCAACCGGTACTAAAGCTGTCGGCGGGATAAGGACGCCCTGCTCGATGAGATAAAGTATGTAGCGCACGACGCCCTGTCGGTGGGATAAGGACGCGTGGGTAACCTTTAGTACCGGTTGGTGGGTGCAACCGGTACTAAAGCTGTCGGCAGGATAAGGACGCCCTGCTCGATGAGATAAAGTATGTAGCGCACGACGCTCTGTCGGTGGGATAAGGACGCGTGGGTAACCTTTAGTACCGGTTCGTGTCTACAACCGGTACTAAATTTCCCTGCAAGCCCGTGGAAGACTCCATCTCCTCTAACAAATGTTGGGGAAAGGGTTGGGAAATCTCGTGGCGGAACTTCTCGAATATGCCCTTGGTGCACATGCCCTATATATGGCATATTCGGAAGTTCCGCCTCGAAAAATTTCCCCGCAAGCCCGTGACTTAACTAGTAAAACAAGCCAACCATCTCCATTGTTAATATCTTACATACGAGTAACATCATTACACAAAAGTGATTTCCATATTGAGATACACAAGTTATGATCCCTATATGTAGCTAGCTAGTCTTCTCGAGTTTTCTTCGCTCGTTTCCCTTTCTTCTTACTCGCGACGCAACCATGGACAATCTTCATTGTTTAAGATGATGCTTGGGTCAATTTTTACCTTGAAGGGTGGAATATCGTCAAACTTATTATAATCTTCCGACATGTCCGTCTTGTCCTCTACTCCCACGATGTTTCTTTTTCCTGAAAGAACTATGTGCCGCTTTGGCTCATCGTATGATGTGTCCTCTTGCCTTTCTTTTCTTTTTTTCGGTTTGCTAGACATATCCTTCACATAAAAAACCTGAGCCACTTCACTGGCTAGGACGAATGGTTCGGTGTCGTACCCAAGATTCTTGAAATCCACCGTAGTCATTCCGTATCGCGGGTCTACCCGTACCCCGTCTTTCAGAGTTGAACCATTTACACCGGAACAAAGGGACCTTGAAATTAGGTCCATAGTCAAGTTCCCATATCTCCTCTATGTACCCATAATATGTGACCTTGTTCCCATTGCCATCTTCTCGCATCAAAGCGGACACCACTCGTTTTGGTTGGTGCTCTTTTTGTCTTGGGCCAAAGTGTAAAATGTGTTCCCATTAATCTCGTACCCTTGAAAAGTCGATATAGTAGAAGATGGTTGCTTGGCCAACAAGTACAGCTGCTCGTCATCGGTGACATTCATGAGACGTGTTTGCAACCAACCGCCGAAAGTCTTCATGTGTTCTCCATCAATCCAATCTTCACGTTGCTCCGGGTATTTAGAGCGTAAGATCTCCTTGTGTTCCTCTTTGTACGGAGCCACCAAGATGGAATTAAGTAGAACTGTGTAGTGTGCTTGAGTGAAAGAATGTCCGTCCATACACGTTGCTGATTTCTTTCCTAGCGTGCCTTTTCCACGCAGTCTCCCCTCATAGCGCGATTCAGGAACACCGATCGGCTTAAGGTCGTGAATAAAGTCAACACAAAACTCAATGACCTCCTCTCGTTCCATAGCCCTTGGAGATGCTTCCTTCCGGCCTAGCACGGTTATGAACGTACTTCTTTAAGACTCCCATGAATCTCTCAAAGGGGAACATGTTGTGTAGAAATACAGACCGAGAACGCCAATCTCTTCGACCGTGTGAACTAGGAGATGTGTCATAATATTGAAGAAGGATGGTGGGAACACCAACTCGAAGCCGACTAGACATTGGACCACATCCTTCCGTAAATTTTGTAGAGTAAGTGGATTGATCACCTTCGAGAAATTGCATTGAGGAACGCACATAGCTTCACAATGGGTACTCGAACATTTTCCTGCAGAAGCCCCCTCAATGCAACCGGAAGTAATTGTGTCATAATCACGTGGCAGCTCATGAGACTTTAGGTTTTGAAACTTTTTCTCCGACATGTTTATTATTCCCTTTATATTCGACGAGAAGCCGTGACGGGACCTTGATGCTACTCGAGACTTCAAAAAAGATCTCCTTCTCCTCTTTGGTAAGAGCATAGTCGGCGGGACCTTGATACTTCTCTCGGATTCAGTGTTGTTTCCTTCGTGGATACTTTGTCTGGTCCTGCCGTGCATCCGGTGTATCTTTTGTCTTCCCATACACGCCCAAGAAGTTTAGCAGGTTCACGCAAAGATTTTTCGTCACGTGCATCACGTCGATTGCGGAGTGAACCTCTAAGAATTTCCGAGAGGGTAGCTCCCAAAATATCGACTTCTTCTTCCACATGGGTACGTGTCCGTCAACATCATGCGGAACGCATTGTCCGCCGGGACCCTTTCCAAAGATCACTTCTAAATCCTTGACCATATCATATATAACTTCCCCATTAGGGCGGGTAGGCTTGGTTCGGTTATCCGCCTCACCTCCGAAATGCTTTCCTCTCTTTCTTACGTGATGTTGTTTTGGAAGAAATCGACGATGCCCCGTGTACACATTCTTGTTTCCCAAATAAATACTATCAGCCTCACCTAAACAAGGTGTGCATGCATTGTATCCCTTGTTTGACCGCCCCGAAATGTTACCAAGAGCAGGCCAATCATTGATGGTTACAAATAACAACGCTCGTAGGTTAAATTCCTTTTGTTCGTGCTCATCCCACACAGTTACACCTTCGTCACGCCACAACTCTAAAAGTTCTTCAACCAATGGCCTCAGGTACACATCAATGTCGTTGCCGGGTTGCTTCGGGCCCTGGATGAGCACCGGCATCATAATGAACTTCCGCTTCATGCACAACCAAGGAGGAAGGTTATAGATACATAGAGTCACCGGCCAGGTGCTATGACTGGAGCTCGCTCCCGAAAGGATTAAAGCCATCTCGTACTTAGACCAAATCTTAAGTTCCTTGCGTCATCCGAAAATGACTTGAACTCTCCGTCGATTTTTCTCCACCGCGACCCGTCAGCGGGGTGTCTCAAAGCATCACATCTTTCTTACGGTCCTCTTTGTGCCATCGCAACAACTTGGCATGCTCTTTGTTCCGGAACAAACGTTTCAACCGTGGTATTATAGGAGCATACCACATCACCTTCGCAGAACCCTCTTCCCGGGGTGGACTCACCCTCAACATCGCCGTGGTCATCTCGCCTGATCTTATACCTCAATGCACTACATACCGGGCATGCATTCAAATTCTCGTACTCCCGCGGTAGAGGATGCGATCATTGATGCATGCATGTATCTTCCGCACCTCTAATCCTAGAGGGCGGACAACCTTCTTTGCTTCGTACGTGCTAGAGGGCAACACGTTCTCCCCGGAAGCATCTTCTTTATTATTTTCAGCAACTTTTCAAATCCCTTGTCGAAGTACCATTCTCCGCCTTCCATCGCAAGCAATTCCAGCGTGGTACCCAGCTTTTTCCTCGACCATTTTCGCAATTTGGGTACAACAGTTTGTTGTGATCCTCTAACATTTTCTCCAACTTCAACCTCTCCTTTTCATTTCCGCAGCTTCATCTTCGCATCAAGAATGGCCCGACCCAAATCGTCATCCGGGTCATCAAAAATCGGCTCATCGAAAATGAGCTCTTCTTCGCCTTCGTCTTCCCCATTCTACTACCACCGTCTTCAGTGAATAAGGGATAGTTGTCACTATCCTCTTCTTCTTCGTTGTCTTCCAATATAACCCCTCTTTCTCCGTGCTTGGTCCAACAATTATAGCTGGGCATGAAACCGTTCTCCAACAGGTGGACGTGAAGGGTCTTCGAGGTAGAGTAATCCTTCATATTCTTACAGGAACTACATGGACAATACATGAAACCATTCGACTGCCCGTTTGCCTCAGCCACGTTGAGAAAATAATGCATGCCAGTAATGAACTCGGGATGGCACCGGTCACCGTACATCCATTGTCGACTCATCTGCATTTTATATGTATATCAAAAATCATTAAGTACACAACATCATGGATATATGAGTGACCAACTTAATTAATATTCAAGTTCATCACATAAAACTAAGTTTTTTTTATAAAAAAGAAGAGGCTCACCGAGGTTGTACGGTGCCGGCTAGGGGATGACGCTAGCGATCGACGGCGGTGAGGACGGGGATGATACTAATTAAAACCTACAAAATATACCATAATTTCAGCTCAAATTGATTATAAAAAAGTAAAATCCCTAACTTAGGCATTTCATCAAACACCTTGCTAGCACTAGAAAAATAGTACGAGTTAAACTATCAAAGAAATGAGCTAAATTAGGAACGCCGGAAGAAAGGATGATATTGCTAACCCTTGGATAGATGGAGGTCGTTAATCTTGTTAAAATGGTGGAGAAAAATAAAGATTATTGGAGTGTGAGAGGTGGAGAAAAATTTAGAGTGTGAGGAAGAAGAGAAAAATGAGAGCCAGCATGCAGGGGGCTCGGGAAGGGATCTGGGCGATTGATATAGCTGGGTACCCTTTGGTACCGGTTCGTGTTAAGAACCGGTACCAAAGGTCCAGCCCGGGCCCCACCACGCGTCTGAATTTTGGCCGAAGACCTTCGTACCGGTTCCTAACACGAACCGGTACGAAAGCCCCTCCCAAACCGGTACCAAAGCTCCTCGCCCACCTGAGCCCTCAAACCGGTACAAATGGCCCCATTGGTACCGGTTCGTAAGGGAACCGGTACCAATAGCTTAGATGGATGAGAGGTTTTCTACTAGTGCCACGATACAAAGAGAAAAGGAAGTTTGATCAGGACGTTCCGCATTTAGCAACTGTCCACCATCCCACGTTCTCCACGATCACGCGCCTCGCTGCGCAAAGCCCGACGAAGCCCCCAGCCTCTATAAATATGAGGGCTATCTTGATCGGGAGACCAGACACCAATTCCATCATCGCTTCGCTGCCGGTAAGTTCATACACCACAGCAAATAGCCAACACAGAAAAAAAGAAGAAGAGAACGAGAAGGAGCACTTCGGCGTTCAGGAAAAGGTGGGATCCATGGCTTTGCTTTAGCCTTTGGTTTGGCCATGCGTACAAACCAAATGGCCTCCATCTTCATCCTCTTTCTTAGCCTTTGGTTTGGCCATTGGTACAAACCAAGGAGCTCCTTTATATCTGCTAAATCCCATGTCCTCTGTTTGGCCGTTGTGGTACAAACTCAGGAGCTAGTTCATCTTCTCTAAAATTGGCACACTTGGTTCGGCCATTACGGTACAGATCAAGGAGTATGTTTGCATATAGCTTCTCTGATGTTCCTCTCTTGATTTGGTCCCCTTAGCGATACAAACCAGGGTGAACGTGTGTATAAGCCTCGTTCCTGGGTTTGGTCCCTATACATGGAAACAAATCTAGAGAAATTACATTAGTGCAAGAACTCCATAAAAAAATAATATCTTGGATCAGTCCTCAAATGACTGATGCGATCAAAGCTTGGATAAAAGAAATCAAAAGTTCATCTTGGTTACACTTCTCGCAGGCATTAATTGATATGCGGTGTTAGTAGTAATACAAGTAAAATAAACTATAACAAGAATCTGCCTCATATTGCATTATAGGCTAGATTACTAAATCATGTCATAAACTTCCCCTTGGTTACGCTGCTCGCGGACACTACATTAGTGTTACACGATGTAGTAGTAATACAAGTGAGAAAAATGAAATATACATGCCCCGGTGGTGTGCAAATAATTCAAAATCTTCAAAGTCAAATTAGTACTACATCCACTAGTATTAAAGAAATATAAAAGACCAAGTATATGCAGCTGTAGCTTCATGCATGTAGAAAAGTTCTGTGCATGTTCCATAGCTAAATTTGCATGCGCTCTTGTACTGATAATACTAGTGCAAGAATAAATGATGATGCATGCACATATATCCTATCCAGCAAATGTAGGATCAAAGCAAATACTATGCCTAGCTATATCAAAACTTCATTATATGCTACGTATATTTAAGTAGTAAAATAAATGAAGCATGCTAGGAAAACATATATTAAAAAAGATGCCAAGTATCTAGGAAGACAAACTTCAAGCTCGGCGAGCAGATTTCATCGACGACCGCGAGGAGGACTTCTTAGTTTATTTCACATTTTTTGTAATAGTCATATGATGTAATCCGATGTAATAGATATGTTGGAATTCTTAATCAGGGGTTTTCTCTTCGGAGATGTAATTAACGGAGTTTATATGCAAATGTATGAGTTCCGGAAGTAATGAACCGCAATCTTTGATATTAGTCATTTACATTCGCGCAACTTTAAATTTATATACTATCTGTCTCTATGACGTGGACGCGCATTAGCTATTTTTGTCGCCGCCATTTTCCCGTCATCAGATTCTGGCACGCCCGGTGGGACTACAGATCACATTGCATATGACCAACATATGGGTATGCATAGTTAATTTTCATCTTTTCTTTAGTATGAGGATATGTGAGAAATGTAAGTTAATGATCACATCTTGAATTAACCTACATGCATTTTCTTGTTTGATTTTGGCTATACGTGCATGTTGGAGCATGCAGGCGGAAATATACGGAGGCTGCTCATCTACTTTTGGGGCAGGTTTATAGCAGCGTGGTGATTTTCATACTTGACCCTTTAGAGGTTTAGACCCTTTAGTGCAGATTTTGTGGTACATTTCAAATTGTACCAAGATTTATATTTGATTGTTTAATTTATTTGACGATATATGAGCATGTTATATTTATTTCTGCTCAAACATTATTTATATTACTAGCATGATGAATATCGCAAAATGCTAGTTGATTTTGGGTAGACATGATTTTACCCTATGCATTTACGTAGGTGTGTCCTATGGGAATTTTATTGAGTTTAACTTCACTTGTATTACTACTACATCGCATAGCAAAGCCTGCGAGAAGCGTAACCAAGATGAAGGTTTGTTTTCTTCATGTTTGTATTACTACTAGTGGCACGAAAATGTCCGTAGAGTAACCAAACAAGAAGTATATATATCATGCAATTTTAATTAGCATGTTCATATACATATTTTCCCCAAGCATGGGCTCATGGTGATCTTCTTCTTCTCTTGGTTTGTATCCAATATAAAGGACCGAACCAAGAAACATGTCTTCTTTCATTTCAACTTGATCATATCCATTTTTTGAGGACTGATCCAAGATAATTTTATAGTCTTTTGTAGCCATGTTATTCTCCAGATTTGTATCCACGTATAGGGACCGAACCAAGGAACGAGGCTCACGCGCACGTTTCATCTTGGTTTGTATCGCTAAGGGACCGAATCAAGAGAGAAGCATCAAAGACAAAATATATGCATATATGTTTCTTGGCTTGTACCATGATGGCCGAGCCAAGAGGGACAATCTTAGAGAAAATGGAGTAAGCTCCTTGATTTGTACCACAATGGCCAAAACAAGGGCGTGAATTCTTGTAGACATATGAGAAAGCTCCTTGGTTTGTACCCATGGCCAAACCAAAGGCTGAGTATGAGGATGAAGATGATGCTCTTTGATTTGTACCCATGGCCAAATCAAAGGCTAAGTGAGAGACATGAATCCCACCTTTTCTTGAACGTCAGAATGCTTCTTCTCGTTCTCTTCTTCTTTTTTCTGTGTTGGCTATTTGCTGTGGTGTATGAACTTACCGGCAGCGAAGCGATGATGGAATTGGTGTCTGGTCTCCCGATCAAGATAGCCCTCATATTTATAGAGGCTGGGGGCTTCGTCAGTTTTGCGCAGCGAGGCGCGTGATCGTGGAGAACGTGGGATGGTGGACAGTTGCTAAATGCGGAACGTCCTGATCAAACTTCCTTTTCTCTTTGTATCGTGGGTTTGATCCGCGTACAGGTATTTGAATTTCTGGAGTGGTCTGGCCAGCACACGTTGGGCTGTTGGGCTGAGAAAAGATCATTAGTCATTATTATATTCTAATTATGCAGTGGTGCCGCTTAATCCATGCATACGTTGTAGAGCTGTACGTAGCTTGTTTGGTTATGGCCCAATAGCTAGCTAGCTTGGGAGCAATTAGCTCACGTGGCTAACCTAGATCAATTTCTACATATTGCAAAATTTCTTTTGTTGAAATCTTTGCATGAAATATTATTATTTATTTTAATATGACGCGACCTTATTTCGTAGGGTTTTCGCGATGTATCGACACAATAATTCATCCATCAGGAATCACCAAATCAGTCCATCGCTGCTGCCTAAAAAATACTCGCACATACGCGCTGCCGGCCGCTCGCTGTACGCGTTGCCGGCCGATTGTCGCCGACGCTGCCGAAGAAAATCCCGGCGCTCCTACATCTCCACGCAAAGGTAATAAAAAGAGAAGGTTCATACTCTCCTGCTCCGATGGTGATTGTTGCTCCATACAACGTATATATTTTCTAGGTTTAAATCCCTACATAATCCAAAGTTCATATCTTGTTTGGTCTCATGATGATCTTTGATCTCATGTGATACACTTCAAGAATAGAACCCAAGTTCATATCTTGTTTGGTCTCATGATGATCTTTGATCTCATGTGATACACTTCAAGAATAGAACCAAGTTCATATCTTGTTTGGTCTCATGATGATCTTTGGTCTCATGTGATACAATTCAAGAATAGAACTAAAATAGATATTGATTGGATTGCACATATTGCTCTAACTTGCCCAAATTAATATATCCCTTGTTTTGGTCTCATGGTGAAATCCCATGAAGATACAAATCGGGATAATCAACCAAAGCCTACTTTGGTCTCATAGTGATCATTGGTCCTATGATGATACAAATTAGGTGCACATGATAAAATTATGCTTGCTCCGGTCACATGGTGATTCTGATCCCATGTTGATATAGAAATAGAAGTAAAACTCATATCGTTTTGGTCTCATAAAGTTCCATATGCTGGTAGAAATTAAGACATATTTGCTAGTCCCCTAAATGGATGAATTATTGTAGCATTATGTATTAGCCGTGTAGACATACAAATGAGATCAAATAAAATATTGTTGCATGCCATCTGCCTAGCTAGACATCAACATGTGGTCTAAGCTAGTTGTGTAGTATTAAATCTGAGAACCAAACCCATGCGCATACCCAAATATGTTAAGTATGCCTTGGCCATGTAGAACTGGCAGTAACACATCTAACAGTAGGCGTGTTGCATGCTGTCCTCTTCATGTTTAACCAGTAGTGTGCACTCCCTCACATAGATGCATGTACCGGTTAAATTAAACCGCAAAGGTCATCTACCTTTGAGAAAATATTAGCACATCATGTTCTTAGTACTAAAGAAATATAAAAGACCAAGTATATGCAGCTGTCGCTTCATGCATGTAGAAAAGTTTTGTGCATGTTCCATAGCTAAATTTGCATGCGCTCTTGTACTGATAATACTAGTGCAAGAATAAATGATGATGCATGCGCATATATCCTATCCAGCAAATGTAGGATCAAAGCAAATACTATGCCTAGCTATATCAAAACTTCATTATATGCTACGTATATTTAAGTAGTAAAATAAATGAAGCATGCTAGGAAAACATATATTAAAAAGATGCCAAGTATCTAGGAAGACAAACTTCAAGTTCGGCGAGCAGATTTCATCGACGACCGCGAGGAGGACTTCTTAGTTTATTTCACATTTTTGTAATAGTCATATGATGTAATCCTATGTAATAGATATGTTGGAATTCTTAATCAGGGGTTTTCTCTTCGGAGATGTATTTTTTTTTTTTTTTTTTTTTTTGCGGCATAAACATAGCACTCCCTCCTATCCATATCAAGTGTCAATGATTTGGTACAACTTAAATCAGAGACACTTATTATGGATCGAAAATGTCCTCCACTTGCTTGCGGGGTAGATTTGGCATTATAGTTGCTGTGCACAATGGCATCAGATCGTATCATTGATATACAAGAGAACAGGTGAAAGTTGCTCTATTTGTAGGGATCATAGCCCCAGGGTGGAATTGCAGCGCAGGCACCCTAAGGCAACAAAAAAGAACAGAGGATTCCTTTATGTAGCTGAAGAAGCACAGGTCAGCTGTACAGTTGCGGCAGAATGTTCCGTCAGATACTGAAGCTTCAGATCTTGTCTGCCAGTTCAGCTGGCACATTGAGATCAAAAAGAGCACCGCCACCATGAGCATCTCTTCTTTCTCTCTTGTGAGACGGGACTTAGAAGGCTCCCCCGAGCACGCCGGCGACAACGACAGCGAGGAGGACTTAGTCTTTAGTATATTTTGTAATAGTCATAGGATTTAATATCATATATATCAGATTTAGAATTGTACTAGTATGATAAGTACAAGCCAAAGTGCATGTGTGGGATGCATCATATATTTGATCAGCTGAGTAATCATGTTCTTTAATTATTTGTAGGGTTGTTTTGTTGTAGTCAGCTGACTAGAAAAGCATCTCAAATAGTGCATAGAGCATGGAGAAAAGGCCACGCATGAGGGTTTTCTCTACGCATGCATCGCTAAGTAAAGCAACGCTTGTGTATGCTTACTAGTGATATATACACTTGCATTATACTATGATTAATGCAAGTAATTTAAAGATTGTTCATATGGTAGAGAGGTTCAGAATTTAGGAACCCCTGCATGCTATATGGAGCAAGATGTTTTTCCTACAATTTATTTGACTTTTATTACTTAGCTAAATTATCAATTTGACTAGCTAAGTGAAATAAAGGGAAGCCATTTTTACTGTAGCTTCGCCTGTAGTTGCTGGTGTGATTTATGACACTTATATATGCAACCTTTGCATGGAGTTTGATTATATTTTGATATCTGCTAGTTTTCTATAGTCATTATCATATCATTTGTGAAGACTATATGAGGCCAGTAATATGAATATATTTATGAAGTTTCACCGTACTTGTATTAATACTAGTGGCATGTGGCAGTATGCCCATGTGTAGCATAACCAAGTACAGTATATGGTTGTACATATATATTTTCTCTCATTTGTATTAACACTAGTATGACATGTAATATATGTCCACCGTGCAACCAAATAAGAATCATTTAAGATTTGTTGATGAATACATGCACATGCACATATATTACATGCCTAGTGCAAACAACATAAGTTGTGATCACCATATAATTTACAGGACATATACATCCTAGAGTATGTGGTTTATTTTGGTGGATTAAATATGGATGGGCTAAATGCAACACGGATTAGCATCAGCCAAATCAATTTCACTATATGCAGTCTACTTTGTCATATGCACTTAGTGTGGACTAGTATCTAGCTCCTGTTTGCATGTATGTTGCCAGGCAGGGGTAATGATTATTTCCAGCTACCTAGCTTGCTTAGTTTTCTAGATATTTATTTTATCTAGTTAAGACTGTATAACAGTCATACTTTTTTGATATGAGGCTGCAAGTATTACACCCAGTGTACATGTGGTCTAATGCAGTATAATTTTCTTAACTACACGGCTGGCATTACATAAGGAGTTTGAATGATTTAAGTGCAGAGTCCTAAAGTATATTTTACAGCTTTAGGGCTCAGCACCATGGCATAATTTAAAATGGGTACTTTGCTTGTATTATCACTGCTATCATATAGCAACTTAACGCCCATGTGCAGCGTAACCAAACATAAGCAATTTGATTTCAGTATATGCATGGAGGTTGATGGTACCTATACATGCAACGTGAGTCACTTCTTTATGGATTTGACCACACATGTATTTTTTATACTAGTTTTCATGGTCCTGATTATGTCCTACATAAGCAAGTGACTGAATGGTACTAGTGATTTTGGATTTTGGATACATGACTAACTATGTACGATGCTAGCTAGTATATGCATATTAAAACATATCTGGCCATGCGCACGCAATTTGGTTCTGCCCAGCACGTCTAGATCCTATATTGATCATGGTTATCAGCTAGGCATGTGACACGCAAAATATTATTTTATATGATCATCATTTACTATACAACTAGCACCAAAAAGCAACAACTTTGGCTATTTAGGAAACTAGACTATCATCTTATATGGAGAAAATAATCTAGACTTTTTATAGCATAGTAATGCGAATTTTAATTCTACATCTATCCTTGATTTGTATCATCATGGGATCGGATTCTCCATTAGACCAAATCAAAGAGGGTCTTAATTAATATGTGCACCTAAATTGTATCATCATAGGATCAAAGATCACAATGAGACCAAAATTAGGATTTGGTTGATTATCCCGATTTGTATCTTCATGGGATTTCACCACGAGACCAAAACAAGGGATATATTAATTTGGGCAAGTTAGAGCAATATGTGCAATCCAAGCAATATCTATTTTAGTTCTATTCTTGAAGTGTATCACATGAGATCAAAGATCATCATGAGACCAAACAAGATATGAAATTTGGTTCTATTCTTGAAGTGTATCACATGAGATCAAAGATCATCATGAGACCAAACAAGATATGGACTTTGGATTATGTAGGGATTTGAACCTAGAAAATATATGTGTTGTATGGAGCAACAATCACCATGGGAGCACCATAGGAGCAGGAGAGTATGATCCTTCTCTTTTCGGTACCTTTGCGTGAAGATGTTGGAGCGCCGGACTAATATTAGAAGTACAAGGAATAAGCATGCATCGGATACGATTTTATTTAATCGGCTTGTATGGAATATATTGTTCAATTATTTGTAAGGTCATTTGCTTCTTTGTTAGCCGACTAAAGTTGTATCTAACATTGTGTGTGCAGTTTTGGCCATATATATGTACGGCACACTTTTTTACATGCATATGGGGCGAGTTGGATGCATCCGATTTTCATATCTTCACTAGTACTACTGTACGTGTATAGCACTGGTACTCATATCATGCACACTTGGGCCTTGAGCTCTTTGATTTCCTCTACATGGTTAGTAACAACACAAGTACTAGAGGAAGTAGAACCTTCATTGTTAGAGCAACAAGGCAAGGAAGATAATTCATCACAAGATTTAGCAATACTATGAGTGGATGAATTACAAGGACTAGCACATGGCAATATAGCATTTTGAGTAGTAGTGCTAGTATCCACATGAGGCTCACAAGGTGTTGCCTTAGATATGATAGCCTCATGAGCTAACTTTAGCCTATCATGAGAGGCTAGAAGATCCTCATGGGAGCTAGAAAGCTTTCCATGATTTTCTTCCAATTTCCCATAATTGCAAGTTAGCAAATCAAGTTGAGCCCTTAGCTCAACATTCTCCTTCAAGATAGATGCTTCACAAGAAGTAGAGTTAGTAGCACAAGCATCATCACAAGACATATCAAGAAGAGAGGGTAACATAGCATGCTCTTTTAAATATGAAGCTTGTAGTTGCTCATATGACTTGGTGAGGATAGAGTGTTCGCTCTCCAAGGCCTTGTGGGCCTTGTCTAGATCATCTAGATCCTTAACAAGTTTATCATGACCAACACCAACTTTGAACTTTTCATTTTTAAGCAATTTTAATTTAGCTTTAGCATGGTCTCTTTCTTTAGTGAGTTTAGCAAATATTTCATTTTGAGACACCTCAAGGGTTTGAAGTTGCTCCTCAAGAGAGGCTACGGTCTCTTGTTCTTCTTCAAGATCATTCTTTAATGATGCTACATCATCAGCATACTCTCGTTCAAGAGCACCCTTTTTATCAATGGTGTTCTCATGCATCCAAATAAGTTTTTGGCTCTCAATAGCGGTAGTCAAGATTTCAAAGAAGTGAGAGCTAGCAATTTTATCTTTGTAAAGAACCTTGAATACACTCTCACCTTTATCGCGTAGAGAGACAACCCAATCCTCTTCTTCATATTCATCCTCATTCTTATCACCACGAGACATATTAGGTTCCATGGTAGGAGGTACCGTGGAACCCTTGGCCATAAGGCATATATGAGGACCGTGAGATAAAGATGAGGAGTTACTTGAGGCTCCTTTCAAGATCTTGTCTTGACCAATAGAATCTTTGGTTTCCTCTACATTGTTAGACACACAACAACTAGAGGAAATAGAATCATTTTTATCATGGCCACAAGACAATACAAGCATATCATCATTAGATTTTTTCAAGCAACTTACACATGATATGCAAGGACTATCAACACAAGCATGTAAATCATTTCTAGTGCTAGATGTGTTTAAGTCCAAAGATGAAGCATTGCAATGAGATAGAGATGAAGAATCATCAATAGTAAGCTCAATATCAATATTGCGATTTTCATCACCACTCACCATATCATTACCTTGTGTCTTACCACACTTTGGTGAAGTGGATGAAGATGAGAACTCATCACGGCCGGAAGTGGAAGCAAAACAATCATCCTCAATGATAGTGGACACATCATATTTATCTTGAAGCTTTGTCCATAATTCATGAGCGCTCCCAAAAGGCATGATTGAAGAAGTAACTACATTGCTCACAACAATGGAAAACACATGAGAAGCAAGAGCATCGAGACAAGAGTTTTTCTCCTCCTCAAGAGATAAATTTTGAGGATCCTTAGGAGAAGAAAAACCCATGTCAAGAAATCGCTCCATGTCCGGGGACATACGCCGCAAAATATTAAGCACATAAATTTTCCATAGATCATAATTTGTGCCATCAAATATAAACAAGTTATTGTGCGCTAATCCCCTAACCGACATCTTTACTCTCAAGGCGGTGAAGCCTAAGAATGAGAGACCTTGCTCGATACCAATTGAAAGGACACGGATGTCGCCTAGAGGGGGGGTGAATAGGCGATTTAAAACTTTTACGAGATGGGCTTAACAAATGCGGAATAAAACTAGTGTTTACTTTGTCAAGCCCAAAGCCTATATACTATGGTTCACCTATGTGCACCAACAACTTATTCTAAGCAAGAGTTCACCTATGTGCACCAACAACTTATGCTAAGCAATACAAGCAAGTATGTGATAGCAAGATATATATAACTTCAAGCACGATGGCTATCACAAGGTAAAGTGCATAAGTAAAGAGCTCGGGTATAGAGATAACCGAGGCACGCGGGAGACGATGATTTATCCCGGAGTTCACACTCTTGCGAGTGCTAATCTCCGGTGGAGAGAGTGCGGTTGCTTAGTGCTCCCGAACGCCACAAGAGGCTCACCTTGAGGTGTGGTTGCTCGATGCACACCAACGCCACAAAGGCCTCACCCCAAGATGCGGTACTCACACCACACACCGAACGCCACGAAGGCGCCTCACCTAAATCTCCGGTGACCCTCGCCACAAAGGCCTAGGTCACGGTTCCACTAAGGGATTTCCTTCGAGGCGGAAACCGGGCCTTACACAAAGATTGGGGCACACATCCACAACTTAATTGGAGGCTCCCAACAAATCGCCACAAAGGCCTAGAATCCGTCTAGGGTTCCAAGAACCCAAGAGTAACAACTTTCTTGCTTTCACCTCCACGAATCACCGTGGAGAACTCAAACCGATGCACCAAATGCAATGGCAAGAACACCACAAAGATGCTCAAGTCCTTCTCTCTCAAATTCCAACAAAGCTACAAAAGCTATTGGGGGAATAAGAGAGGAAGAACAAATAAGAGGAGGAACACCAAATTTCTCCAAGATCTAGATCTAGTGGATTTCCCTCACAAAGAGAGGGATTTGATTGGTAGGAATGTAGATCTAGATCTCCTCTTCCTTTTCCCTCAAATAGATTCAAGAAGCATAGGTGGAGTAGAGGGAAAGAGAAGCTCTCAAGGTCAACAATGGTGAAGAGCACTTGGGGGAAGAGTTAGCTGCCCAAGGAGGAAGAAGGGGGGCTTAAATACCCCCTCCCAACGAAATATGACCGTTTGGGTGTGCTCAGGCCGGATTTTCCGGGCCGGATATTTGCAAAATATCCGGCCCCCAAAAAACGGCTAAGGACATGAGAAAACTGCTCTCAGGATGGGGGCCGGACATTTGGCCGGATATTGTCCCGGATTTGTCCAAAAACCGGATTTTCCGGGGGCCGGATTATCCGCCCCAAACTTGGGCCGGAATATCCGCCCCCCTGAAAACTGGCAGAAACATCAAACTGAAACGGGCATAACTTTAGCATCCGGACTCCGATTTTGATGATCTTGGGCTTGTTTTAAAGCTAGGAACAAGCTCTACAAGATCATGCAGGAAACCATCATAGTCCAACAAGGGAGGATAGAAACAAATGATGAAAGGTTTGACCTATCTAAAAAGACATACCGGTAAAACCTCCAATCTTGAAAATGCAACAAGTTGCCCGTGCAAAAACCATTCTTGATGAACTAGAGCTTGTCATGAGAATAAGCACAAGCTCTAAATCATCACATGGATAAGATCCAAATAATAACCAAGAAAGATGATGAACCAAACTCGAAAACGCAACAAGTGATCTATGCAAAATCCGTTTTCGATGAACTAGAGCTTGTCATGAGAATAAGCACAAGCTCTAAAACATCACATGGATAAGGTCCAAATAACAACCAAGAAAGATGATGTAAGGATGCAAAAGTTTGAGCTCTCTCCGAACGATACGATCGAGTTACTCACTCGAGTGCCCTCTTGATAGTACGGCAACTAAACTATAAACCGGTCTCCAACTACACTATGAGACCGGTGAGAAAGAAACCCTATCAAGAGCAAACCTTATACTTGCGCATTCCACTTGAGCTCGATGACGACGATCTTGACCTCAACAAGATGGAACGCCTTTCTTGCTTGTGCTTGCTTGACGAAGTCTTGTGGATTGCTCCCCCATAATCCACCATGGGAGAGCTTCTTCTTCGGCGCATCTTCACATAACCATGACCACCATGTGGATTGCTCCCCCATAATCCACCATGGGAGAGCTTCTTCTTCGGCGCATCTTCACATATCCATGATCACCATATGGATGGCAAGACTCAAGCAAAGGATCTCTTCGAGATGGCTCATCTTGAACTTGCACATCATTTCTCCATGGCAAGCTTCAAGCTTATGAACTCTTCGAGTTGGCTCATCTTGAACTTGCACATCATTTCTTCATTCTTCATCATGTTGATGTCTTGAAGTAACTTGAGGGCTCACTTCATCTTCATCTTCAAGACATACTTGACACTTGATATCCTTCATCAATTTCTTCTTATTGCAACCTTGAAGCCAACATATGGTTCAAGAATTGCCTATGGACAACTCCTACAAATATAACTCAATGCAAACATTAGTCCATAGGGATTGTCATTAATTACCAAAACCACACATGGGGGCTCCATGCACTTTCACTATGCAGCAGGTAATAGCATGCCTTGTATGTGCTGTTTTATGGGCGATTTGGAACGTTCGGAATGATTGCATCTTTAACAAAAAGAGTTTCACATCATTTTTGCAGGTCATTCCTTTAGCTACACACTTGATCCATATGTGGTCCTATCTACAGTCGGAGGACGTGCGACTGGATATGGATATTGGGTGCAACCGCCTGGTTATGGTTGCACGGGATTTCTACAGCCGGTGCGGATGGTCTGCTGATAGGCGGTTGGAATGCTGATGCAAAGAAGCTTCATGTTGCTATTCTTTTTTAGATGGCTCATTTTTGTTGAGACCCTTTGTGATCCGTGATTTGTAATAAGTATTTAGTCGTTCGTGTGTACAACTGGATTCGTTTTATATCTTAATAAAGCGGCCGTATGCATCATTTTGATGCAGAGGCTGGGGAAACCCATTTCGAAAAAAAGGTAATAGCATGCCTTTACCCATCTTAAATTCAATAAATTATGATGCATTCATATATATACTCCGGGTATAACAAGCCAAGTTAATTTGATAAATTGTTTGATGGAATGATGTTCACTTCCTTTTGTGTTAAGCCAACAATTTTAAGTTGTGTCGCATCACATGTTTCTTCAGCTGCTTGATGACTTCTTCAATATACGCTGATGTTCTTCTATTCTGATACCTGTGTGGCAGTGTTTTGTGTTGTGCATATCTCCAGGACATTGTTTTTTTTTTCTCAAGATAAGATATGAGATATTTGAAGTAGACTACATGACAAGCTAGCTTGAACCAACTAAAATGTCGAATAGGTAGCTCAATAAGTACATTTGGAAGCTTAAAGCTAGTTGTATTTCCTTCATTCGTTATTGTTATCTACCTATGTCTGTTGATATTGCTAATAATCTTAAATTAACAATAAATATATGAACAATTGTTAATTGTACCACTTATAGGAACAAGCTAAGAATGTGGATTTCATTTTCTTTGAACATAGCATGTGACAAGTCCATTTGTGCCCGGGTTAATTATTATATGGATTCCATTTCATCATTTTGGGGATTTTCTATTTGGGTTTTCTGTGGAATGTCATTGTGCCTTGTGCTACGGTTAATTATTATCCTTGTGACAACGGCCATATACACCCTGTCCTACATGACACATTGTTTGTTCGACTTCTTATGCTTGTAGAAACATGCATTGGCGGTAGATCTCAACGGACCTGAGCTTTTGCGTGATACAACCATTTGTTGAGCAGGTAAGCTTATCTTCTACATGCTTGCTGAGGTCTCTGAACTATTGTTTTAAAATGTATTGCTTTCCTTTTTTACTACCGTTTCTCAAGTACCAAATTGCAACAGAGGACTTTAAGATCTTCTATGCAACCCTTTACTCAGTCTTTGCCCCCTCCCCACCTCCCATAATTCTGCCTTGAATGGCAGGCTCCCTTTGATGGTGCAAGTTTTGCTTGATGCTGTGAGAATAAAAAGAATGACAGTCATTTTGGACTAATTTGCGGATCATTCAATAAAATGATGCACGACCCCCCTGCTTGAGTCATATAGTGCATGCATATTATCCAATTCGTTTTGTTAGTGACTAGCTAGGTTGTATATTTCTGAAAGGTATGTATGCTAGCTAGAAATCAGGTGTTTCTGCTTTCTTACTCCAAGAGCCCCTCAGGTGCCCATGTTTTGTTAGTGTATACTCAGACCAGATATATCTAAAATTGCTAGCATTAGAATTTGAAGGCTTTTGTGCCACTATACAAAAACATATTGCTGCTCTATGTTTGAAATGTTCGTTATTGTCTAATATTGCTGAGATGATCCAACTCGGAGCTTTTGACACAATTTACACAATCTTGAATTAATGTTTCCTGTCCGAGTCATACAAAAATAATGAAAATTGCCCGAGCTGTTTTCCCTGAGTGACTAGTATAATTTTTTGTGACCGCTGATATTGCATTCTAGGCAGGTATCTAGAGTTGCATTCCGGTGACTGAGATGCTGCAATGAGTGGGTGGCTGTAGGTTCTTCAATTTTTAATGGTCGGCTTGGACCGTCGGGTCACATGTGAAGTGGACCTGTAGGAAATGCTTCATTTTTTCATTCATGTCTATTATAGAAAGATTTTTATAGACATTCTTCAGTTGGCACAAAGGTTGAAGGCACATTGGCCCTCTTTTATTAATCAGTACTTACATTGTGTTTCGTTAAATTTGTTTTCTGATTTTCCAACATCCTTGCGTTGTGTGCGCGTTTTGGGTATCGTGGGCGTTGTATCAAGTGAAGATACCCACCGTCATTGGATTTCTGCCCATGTTCGATGGTGTCTTTTTTTGTTTTTAGGGTGAGCTCTGCCTTTGCATTTATGGAAGCATGATGTCCTATTCTGTGTGTGCCTTTGTTGAATTTTTATTGGCCCGAGGCTTGAGTTTAGAAGCTTTGTTATAAGTAATGAATGTTTAATTGCATCAGTATCAGTCTGACCTGGGAGCAATGGAAGAAGATCATGTATGCTGAATTTCACTTGCGTCTGCTGAGATTCAGTTTGCTTCTGGTTCTGGGTACATGCTTTCCTTCTTTGATTGAGGTGTGGCAACGGCTTCGTAATTTTTGTTGTGACGCTGACGTTTCCTTGCAAAAAAGGTCATAAGTGTCTTTGGCACATGAGCATAAGGCCATTTCCAACGCGACGACTCATCCATGCCCGCGCGTCTGAATAGGTCGCGTCGAACAAAAATACGGTCCCAACGCTGCGATGCATCCTAAAAGCGAATAGACGCAGCATTCGGGACGACGCAAAGCCACCCAAATCGTTTGTGTGGCCGCGGATGGCACACGGCGTCCTCCCGCGTCCGCTACTCGCCTCTTAGGGCCCACCTGTCGGTGCTCGCGAGTCTTGATAAATGTGGACTGGGAGGCGGATTGTCCCTATCCAGTCCCCACTCTCACTCCCCACGCACGCTCGAGCTTCCGCCGCCATGGCCCAACGCGTTCGGTTTGGATCGTCGAGATGGTCTAAGTGCTTCTAACTTTTAAAAATCATATGTTTTGTTCCAAAAAAATTAAAATTAAATACTTACATACATATAAACATTTCAAAGGTACGGTACGAAATTTGGAGAAAAATGTGTTGTATCTGGAGCTATACAAAAAAAAGAATTTTTTTTGACAAATATGTACCTCTATATGTAGTCATAATTTTTTTTGTAGTTCAAAATACAATGTAATTTGTACCAAAACTTGGCACGAATATTCAGAACATGTGTATCTATTTATAGAACAAATGTGATGATTTTTTAAAACACAGATATACATTGTTTAAATATTTTAAAAATAGAGAGCACTGGTGCTCATGTGCGGCAAATCTGCATCCCAGAAGTTTGGGCAACACTCCGAACATTTCTTTTTGTCCGAAAGTTTCTGAAGAAAAAGCAGAGACGAGTCCGAGTCGGTAACACTCTATCTACTTCATCGAGTCAATATAACCCAACCGGTTCCCCAACCCAGCCCCCAAATTCCGTCGACGCCGGAGCCCTTTCGCCGGCCGAGCAGCTCGCCGTCGTCGCCCGCTTTCTCCGCCGGAGCGGCCCGCCGTCGTCGCCCTCCCATTTGTCGGCCCTGAAGCGATTGGGCCCTAGGCTGCTTGGACAACCGAATCCCTCTCTCCTTCGTCCAGATCGGTCCCCTCAGATGGCGACCGTCTACCGAGGGCGGCGGCAGCAGGACGACGACGACGGCGCGATGCAGGGTCTGATCCTGCCGGGGAGACACGAGCGTCGGCCGAGGAGCTCCGCCGCTGCTTCTGCAGGTCTCGACGACCTGCCCGCAAAGAGGATGAGGCGAGAAGAAACACAAGGGAGCGGCAACGATGCGTCCAGGGCTCCTCCTCCTCCTCGCCGTCCCCACAAGGACGGAGCGCCGGCCCCCGCTGCATTTACCACCAGCAGGACAGACCGTCACGAGCATACACCCGGAAGAATCGGAGCCAGAGCTGCAGCATCCCCTTGGGACAACGTTTGTTCTTCCTTGCCTGCCCCTCTACGCCCTTCCGCCCCCTCCTCGAAATCAAAAGGATCTTCTTATTCGTCGTGCAGGGACACCCAGGTTGCTGACAGGAGGCCCTCAGCAGCAGCAGCAGCTGATGGAAATCCCAAGATCACCGAGGAGATGATGCAAGAGATGGATTATGACGCCGACCGTGCTTGGTATGACCGTGAAGAAGAACACAGCGCTATATTCAGTGCTGACAATTGTCTTGGAGATGATGCTTCCTTTCGAATTAACAAGACAGCAAGGCTGACTCGCCAAGATGGAACTCGGATGACTCTTGCTCAGACCAAAAGGCTGTCACATATCACCGCCGAGAATGCACGGTGGGAGGACAGCCAGCTGTGCAGATCCGGAGCCGTTCGTAGAACATGTGTGCAGACAGAATTCGATGATGAAAATGAGCATAAAGTAATACTACGTGTTCATGACACCAAACCCCCGTTCCTCGATGGTCGGGCCGTGTTATCAGAGCAAGCGGAGCCTGTAATGCCGCTCAAGGACCCGACATCCGACATGGCTATCATCGCGCGCAGAGGTTCTCTTTTGGTCAGAGAGATCCGTGAGAAGCAGAGCATGAACAAGTTGAGACAGAGGTTCTGGGAGCTTGCTGGATCCAAGCTTGGACATATTCTAGGTGTTGAGAAAACAGCTGAACAAGTCGATGATGCTGATGCGGTTGTATGTGGCGACCAGGGCGATGCTGGCTCCAGAGAGAGGCTGAAATTTTCACAGCACATGAAGGAAAAAACAGAGGCCGTCAGTGATTTCGCAAGATCGAAATCTCTTTCGGAACAGAGGCAGTATCTTCCTATATATGCTGCCCGGGATGACCTGCTAGAGGTTGTGAGGGAGAATCAGGTGGTTGTGGTCGTTGGTGAAACTGGTTCCGGGAAGACTACCCAGCTGACTCAGTATCTGCATGAGGATGGATACACCAGGACTGGCCTTGTCGGCTGCACTCAACCGAGGCGTGTGGCTGCCATGAGTGTCGCTCGTCGTGTCAGCCAAGAGATGGGGACTGCACTTGGGGACGAAGTTGGATACGCTATCCGGTTCGAGGACGTCACGTGTGCTAACACCAAGATAAAGTACATGACAGACGGAGTGCTTCTTCGTGAAACATTGAAGGATGCTGACCTTGACAAATACCGGGTTATCATCATGGATGAAGCACATGAGAGATCATTGAACACTGATGTTTTGTTTGGTATTCTGAAGAAGGTTGTTGCACGTCGACGGGATTTTAAGCTAATTGTCACATCTGCAACACTGAATGCAGACAAGTTCTCAAGATTCTTTGGAGGTGCGCCTGTATTTCACATACCTGGCAGGACATTTCCAGTGAATATCTTGTTCAGCAAAACGCCGTGTGAAGATTATGTGGAATCGGCAGTGAAGCAGGCCATCACAATCCACATAACAAGTGGCCCTGGCGACATCCTCATCTTCATGACCGGGCAGGAAGAGATTGAGGCTGCTTGCTTTGCGCTTGCAGAGCGAATGGAGCAGCTAGTATCATCATCCACCAAAGCTGTACCCAAGCTCTCAATCTTGCCCATCTATTCGCAGTTGCCTGCTGACTTGCAGGCCAAGATCTTTCACAAGGCGGAAGAGGGCACTCGCAAATGCATCGTTGCTACCAACATCGCCGAGACGTCCCTAACAGTAGATGGTATCTTCTATGTCATCGATACCGGGTATGGAAAGATGAAAGTATACAATCCACGGATGGGCATGGATGCTCTCCAGGTTTTTCCATGTAGTAGAGCAGCTACAGATCAGCGTGCAGGGCGTGCAGGAAGAACTGGTCCAGGCACATGCTACAGGCTGTTCACCGAATTAGCTTACCAGAATGAGATGCTCCCTAACCCTGTGCCAGAGATCCAAAGGACCAACCTTGGGAACGTGGTCCTCTTGCTGAAATCCCTCAACGTTGAAAATTTGCTCGATTTCAACTTCATGGACCCACCTCCCCAGGAGAATATCCTCAACTCCATGTACCAGCTCTGGCTGTTGGGCGCCTTGAACAATGTTGGTGGCCTTACAAGTTTAGGTCGTAAGATGGTGGACTTCCCATTGGACCCAACCCTGGCAAAGATGCTTCTCATGGGGAATGAGCTGGAGTGCGTCGAGGAAGTACTGACAATTGTATCCATGCTCTCAGTGCCATCGGTATTCTTCCGGCCAAAAGATCGAGCAGAGGAGAGTGATGCAGCAAGGGAGAAGTTCTTTGTCCCGGACTCCGACCATCTGACACTCCTCAATGTATACCAGCAATGGGAGTTGAACCAATGCAGGGGAGACTGGTGCAGTGACCACTTCCTCCATGTCAAGGGTCTCCAGAAAGCTCGTGAAGTGAGGTCTCAATTGGTGGACATACTGACAACCCTGAGGATCCCTCTGACATCGTGTCATAAGGAATGGGGCAGGGTGAGGAAGGCCATATGCTCGGCGTACTTCCAGAACGCCGCAAGGCTGAAGGGTGTTGGAGAGTACGTCAACTGCCGGAATGGGATGCCGTGCCACCTGCATCCAAGCAGCGCCCTTTACGGTCTCGGCTACACCCCCGACTACGTCATCTACCATGAGCTTGTCCTGACAACCAAGGAGTATATGCAGTGTGTGAGTGAGGTTGACCCGCACTGGCTGGCAGACTTGGGCCCCATGTTCTTCTCTGTGAAGGAGGGTGATGCCCCCTTCCTTGATCGCAGGGGGTGGCATAACAAGGAGAAGATGGCCATGGAAGAGGAGATGGAGAAGCCGAGGCAGGAGCAAGCTGAGGCGGCAGGCAGAGAAAAAAGGAGGGAGGAGAAGACAGGCAAGCAGCAGCAAGTTGCTATGCCGGGCGTGAAGAAAGGTTTGATGTATCCGAGGCCCAAAAGGCGAATAGGTTTGTAGGTAGGAAGGTTGAGTGAGTATGTTTGTGTGTTGTTATAGTCTGCCCGTGGCAGTATGTACTGACAGACTCTACATGCACGTGAATGAATGCATGATGTTGGACACAGCACATGAACGAATGCATGATGTTGGACAAGCACATTGCATGAGGCATAGAATTATTGTCGTGTTTGTCTAGATGTTAATTTTAGCAGATCAGTTTAGATGCATTCTTGGGAACCATTGGCAAGATCAGTATGCCCTACATATCACACCAGTAACTGTGGCTTCATAATTTTGTTCTATAGCATTAAGTGCTTTGTGTGACACAGGTCTTCTAATTCTAGTTAAGTTTCTCCCTGAAAAAGTATTTGTACTGTATCAAAAGAGCTTGCTGTTGCCTTTTCAATTATCCAATTCGCGACCTTCATGGTGTTTCCACATTACAGCATGTTTAGTGAGTAAATAAGATAAAGTGGTCCAAATGGTATGGATGCAGAAGCATCAACTAATCAGTACCCAGAGGTTTGTTATGTTACTTGTGTGGTCGGTATTTTTACAGCATTGTGTGGTGGCATTTTGTTTAGTGGCTAGCGGCAGTGAACTTTTTCTTCCTTAAGATGGGATATAAAGGCTTGGAAGTTGACCAGATGAAGAACTACCTTCAACCAACTAAAATGTCAAATAGGTAGCTAAATATGTACATTTGAAAGCTTAAATCTAGTTATATTTCTCTTTCCTTCAGGGTTGCTATCTCTGCTGATAGTGCTATAATCCTAAATCCGTAATAAGAACTTGGTTGGAAATTTATGAGTAATTGTTCATTTTATCATTTTTAGGACAGCCTTGCATGTGGCAAGTCCATTTTTGGGCCTTGTGGCAGGGAAATTTAAAATTTGATTTCATTTTCATCTGCTCGGGCTAAATTTATCCATATAATATAAATCATTATCACGTATGCTGGCAGTATTTATTAGTATATTTTGTTTCAATATGGCGCAAAACAAGCTTTACGTGACCAGCTAATAGTCTGCCTGTGTATGTTCTGCATTTTTATGATATCAATGAGTATTTGCTGTTTTGGGATTATTATACAGTAAATTTGGCAGTAAGGGTCTTTTGTATATCTAATTATCTATTCCTATTGTTGTTTGAAATCTGAGTTGATTATCTTTCGTTTGATCCAGGTGACCTTGTGAGCACGAGCCAAAGGCGATGAGATTAGTGCCATCGCCTTATCAGAGTCGAGATTCGGACATTGGATCCAATAATTCAGAGTGATAAATAAAACAACGACACCGGCATGGAGAAGTTGAAGATCCAGAATTTGAAGAATACCTTCCAAAACAGTGCACGATACTAGTTGAGATATCATGGCATGGTCCATTGAAGTTTAATTTAATTGATCTGGGGAATAAAGAAACCATAGGATCTGATCGTCCGTCCGCTGACAAAGACTACGGATCAGTCAATCATACCATGCAAAGAATACTCTGTCCGTCCGTGTTTCTTGCCAAGCTACTGCTGTCATCTCATCTGAGGACAGCATTCTCCCATCACTGTTACTATGTGTGCGTCAGTGTCATTGTGTGTTATTATCTAATATATTCACTGTACAAGACAGGAACAACTAAGACATCATCAACTAGTGGCCGTGGTGGGTAATTAAAATACTTGAATCATGATGTCTCCTTGGATTTTTGCTTGCGAAAGCAGCCTTTATTTCCCTACATTTCGGACCACAGCACATTCACACAGCACAGGTTCTGTCATACTGTGAAACCCCCTGGATGGAGAAGTGTCTGGCTATCTCATCCGGGAGCAGAATATGTGAGCATAAATTCTACTGTAGGCCCAGTTTCCCGTCCCGTCCCGTTATATATACCAGGCGAGCAATGAGTCCTGTCCTCTCCTATCATCTGCGCCTCCTCCTCCTTGTGTAGTTGAGTAGGCAGGGGACGATGAAGAGCCTGCTTGGGGAGGAGCGCAGCTTCATCATCGAGAGCGACGACGACGACGAGGAAGACCCAACCCACGGGGACGCTGGCGCCGCTGAGGAGGACGATGGGTCATCCTCGGACTCCTCCTCCTCCTGCGCCACACCGCGCGCCCGTGGTAGCGACGGCAGCCACCCCAACTCGTACACGAACCAATGGCCCCAGAGTTACAGGTACAATCTACCTTGATTTCCCCTACCGTCTTCCATACAGTACAACCATCAACACTCTATGCAACTCCTCATCTGCACTTCTACTGTGTTCTTCTCGGATGGTTTTCATCCCCAGAGAGCAAATCCTGTTCCTAGTGTCTTGCCACTTCCATGTCTTATTAGCAACTGAGATCATTCCAGCGCAAAATTGTTGTGTACAAACAACCTGCTGACACTATCTCCGGACGCCGGGAAGAAACTAATTAAGGCCAAAAAAAGGATATTCTAATTAATACTGGAACAACCCATTACAAGCGTTCCTTCAGAAGAGCAGAGTACAGCTCTGTTTTCTGGCATTTCCTTTCAGCAGTGCAAACTCTGCTTTCTTACAGACAACCAACTTGCCCCCTGTTCATCCAGTTTTCTTTGGATATGTACGGTGCTGACGTGGCAATGAATCATTTTCTCACGTGCTGCGGCAATGGATCCTCATCAGAGTAGGAAAATTTGATTGCTGTTTGGCACTATTATTACCTGTCTCCGGACAACAGTCGTTAGTATTTTTATTAATGCTGTCCCATTATCTCAATTTTGATTGGGGATGCCAATGACATGCCATAACAATAGCTGTAGATATCATCGGACATCAGGTCACCCAGCTAGCCAGTGGGGTTGTTCCAGCTCACACACCTAGCTGTCATAAACTTATATATGTTCGTTTCGTCCGGTATTTCTCCTCGTGTCCCTTCTAAAAATCGACCCTGCTAATATTCCTCGTGTCCCTTCTAAAAATCGACCCTGCTAATATTTTTCCAAGAACAGAACATTAATATTTTTTTCTAAAAATGGAACACTATTTTCACATCTTCTGTCAGACTAGGCTGTGCGTGTATGAAATTGTTCACAGAAATGAGTCTGGGTTTTTATGGCATTCTATTAAATAATACAACGTTGACCAACGGGGGAATGATCCCTCCCTTGGCTATACATTGTTAGGTAGGATGAGACTCTCCCCGCGAATGGACGTGGATGGATGATAACTCGGTTTATTCGCCCCTCCTGCGAAATTACCGCGGATGGGGATTTGAACCCGGGTGGGCTGGCTGCGCACTCGCTTGCCTTGCCACTGAGCTAGAACTCAGTTCTCAAATTCTATTAAATAATTGATCTGAAAGAAGTGAAAATGTTTTGTACGTTCTCTTAAGTTGTGTGCTTTTACGCCTGGAAATGCATATTCTTCCAAAATTCTGTTGGATGAAACAGAAAACCTCAACTACCTCACATTAATAGAGCTACTAAGTCGTTTCCCTGCTGAACTTATCTCTTGTGTTATACAATGGCACAACCAACGGAATGCAGCAACGCTCTTATTGGTAACAAGCACAATGATGAAGTGGCATGCCCCATTATCTGATAATCTCTAGCTTTTATTCAATGATTGGAACTTCGGAGTACAAACGTTCTTATAGAAAAAAAAAATCTTAATATTGCATTTTTTTCCATTGCATTTCCGTATGGCTTTTGATGGCACTCATAGTCAATGTTCAATCAGCCATTCTTCTTCATACTCCAGCCTCCAGGAGACCAGGAGAAGTAGGAGATTGAAATGAATTTAAGCAGTTACCTGTTCATTCATAATGCATTACTATGCAGGCAGGAAATGGTCTAGTCAACACTTAATCATTTTTTACATTTTAGTTCTGCCTATCTGGCTATCTCATCTACATAACAATTTTCTTGTCTTATATTTCAACAGGCAATCGATCGACATTCTTAGTAGCGTGCAATCTCCAAGCCTGAGTTTCCTGGGGACGCCGACCCTAAGCAGACTTTCTAACTCTTTCCTCAACTCCTCATTCCGAGGCAAAACCCCCGAGATCATCTCCAATCTCGTGAAGCCACTCCTACGCCCGACTACAAGCGATGAGCAGCAGCAGCAGCATGAAGATGTCCACAAGAGTTCTCAGTACCTTCTCCCATCGAAGAAACCATCTCTGCAACAGATTCCAGAGAATCAAAAAGCACCGGCAATTGGTCATGGGCCTTCTCCCTATCAACAATGCTCTTACACCCAGGGAGCGATGAATGGTAAGCACCTAGAACAAGTCCATGAAGTAATTTCAAGAATGTATGTGGCACTAGATTTCATTGATTGATGAAAGTAAATCTACCAGTAGATCCAACTATGAATTATATGCGTGTACGGCTGTCCTGGACAGTAGAGCATGAGAAACAGGCTCCTCAATAATTGGCATGGTGGAATATTCTTGTGATGTACCAGTGCTGAATATCAGGTTTTCTGAACCTAGACATGTTTCCCTGTCCAACAGACCAATGTCCAAGTTCATTGTGCTGATGCTCCAGGTAGAAATTTTTACGCGCTACAGTGTTATGCCGACAGCTACTAACACATAGTTTACACCAGTTAAAAACTCTAAAAGAATACATCATTACATTTTGAAGGATCTGCATACAGATTACACTGTTTTTGTTCAGATCACTATGTTTTAGTTTGTTAAGTTTCAAAGTAGCTGTAATTGCTCTGCATGTTCTGACCATAGGATAGTTTGATAGAGATCTGAAGCTCGGCTTGAACCCTTAATGACTTCAGAAATTGTTTTGACCAGTTCTTCTTAGCCAAGTGTCTAGCAGTTCAAGCACAAGCAATCAATCCATCAAGTAGTACACGAAATGGTCAATTATGTATCATTGAGTACCCTCGGTTTGCTTTGTTGATATGCCGCATCACAGGTCCACCGTTTCAAATTTTCTTCCTCTTCCCCGTACTAATAGGGACATCACATGGTTGATGCGTCAGCACAACGATGTGACAGTTGTCACAACGAAAATAGATCTGAAGGCTGTACTGTTGCTTCAAGATAAACCATGTTATGCAGAAATACTTCTTTCCAAAAAAAAATTGTGGGAAGTACAGATCTGGCACTCTAGATTTTACCTTTTTATTCACGCAGGGAATTACTGAAGATTTACCTCGCGGGAATATATTTCAGCTGACCCATAATATGTCGCAAGAAAATTAACAGTAGTACTTTATTTTGAAGGTCTGCTTTGAAATACCTGTAGTATTTTTTTACTGAACCCGAAAAATACCTTTTTCATCATGGATAAATCTCCGAACTCTTGATAATTAACTTCTCTTGTTACTTTGTTCAGCGAAAATATTATTCTTTTCAATATGCAGGAATAAATGTTCTATGTGGTGTCGGAATCCTATCGACACCATATGCCATTAAGCAAGGGGGCTGGGTCGGACTGGTGATACTAGTTGTATTTGCTGTGCTCGCATGGTATACTGGTGTACTGTTGCGCCATTGCCTAGACAGCACGGAGGGTCTTCAGACGTACCCGGATATTGGTCATGCCGCCTTTGGCACCTACGGCCGCATAGCTATCTCGGTATAATCTCCTCCATCACATATTAACCTGTTTGGGCACATTTCGATCAGGGAATGCTGTTATGCTAAATTGTGTTTGTTCCTGTGTGTGACTTCACTGTCTGCAGATAATCCTATATGTGGAACTGTATGTAAGTACTCATTACCAAACACCCATTTCAACCAAAAAACTGTTTTTGATTCCTTAATAATAACGCCATTTGAAAGATTTTCAACACATTAACTGATCACTAATTTATTCTCGCAGGCATGTTGCATCGAGTATTTGATATTGGAAAGCGACAATCTATCAAAGTTATTTCCCAATGTACACATATCCATAGGGGGCTTGACACTGAACTCCCATGTATTTTTTGCAATCTTGACCACCCTCATTGTCATGCCAACCACTTGGCTCCGTGACCTGACCTGCCTAAGCTACATTTCAGGTCTCTATATATTTACTTGTTTCTTATATAGTAATCCTGCTTGGATAAGGTTTACTTAGAGAAGAACTTATTCACTGTTTGTGTCTAGGCTCCGCAATACCCTGCACATTTTTTACCATGATGTTTGTTTGCACTTTTCAGCTGGAGGTGTGGTTGCAACAATCCTTTTAGTAATCTGCCTATTCTGGATCGGGGTTGTTGATGATGTTGGCTTTGAGAACAAAGGGTCTACATTAAACCTCCCAGGAATTCCCATTGCAATTGGATTGTACGGTTATTGCTACTCGGGGCATGGGGTGTTCCCAAACATCTATTCTTCTCTAAAAAATCGCAACCAGTTTCCTTCCATTATGTTCACTTGGTAATTTCCTAACCTGGGACAGTAATCCATCCATATTGCATACTCTTTTTTTACAGAAATTCAGCACTCAGATTTTTGTTTGTGCTTATTTTCAGCATTGGGTTATCTACTGTTTTGTATGCTGCCGCTGCAGTGATGGGATATAAAATGTTTGGTGAATCCACCGAGTCTCAGTTCACACTTAACTTACCACAGAATCTGGTGGTTTCCAAGATTGCCATTTGGGCTACAGTAATTTCTCTTTTCTAAACTACTTCAGAGCCCACTTTTCTGTACTAAGCACATTAGATAGCGGTGGCCTTCATTCTCAATCATGTTAACTTGTCCCTTGACATCTGTTGCAGGTAGCAAATCCAATAACCAAATATGCGTTAACCATAACCCCTCTGGCTATGAGTTTGGAAGAGTTGCTGCCCCGAAGTCAGCAGAAGTACTCGAACATAATCTTGCTTAGATCAGCCCTGGTGATATCAACCCTCATCGTTGCTCTATCGGTTCCCTTTTTTGGTTAGTTTATTTTCTTTGGCCCGAATAAATCACTGACTTATTGGACAGTAGTAGTACAAGATTCATTCATCCACTAACCCCATTTTCTTGTGTATATGTTTCACAGCACTTGTGATGGCTCTGATTGGTTCTTTACTCGCCATGCTTGTGGTAAGTTTTTCCTGATTATTTCATCAGCTTTTAAGTACTTGGTCCATGATTGGTGAGACTTATGGTTTGATTTCAGACCTACATTCTACCCTGTGCCTGCTTTTTGGCTATCCTCAAGACACAAGTGGCTTGGTATCAGGTACGCAAGTATTTCCAATGCTATATTTGTATAATATTATTTTATATGCAGGCAGAACGCATAAGTTTATGAAGTCATATTTTGATGACATTGTCAACTAAATTACTCCGTAACACAATTTTTTATTTTTTTGAAAGAACGTAAGTTTTAAAAGATATGTACTCCCTCCATAAGAAAACTTAGTGCATATATCTTCCAAATTCAAGTTTCGTAAACTCCAATCAAGTTTAAAAAAATAGCAACATCCATGGTACACAATCAATATAATTAGATACATCATTAAAAAAAATCGTAATGTATTTATTTTATATTTTGTAATGTTGATATTTTTCCTACAAACTTAGTCAATTAAATTAACTTTAAATTTAGCAGATATGACTCCATGCGAAAATACAGTACATACTAGTTTTTCCCTAAGTCAAGCTTTTGAAAATTTGACCAATTTATATAAATATTTTCCTTATTTTATTTGTTGAAGTTGATATTTTTCCTACAAACTTGCCCTTTTCTACAAAATGTTGACTTGGGAAATATTTAATATGTACTATATTTTGACATGAAGGGAATATATCTGATGAGATTATACTGAGACAACTGAACATAACTAAACAAAATATTTTACAGGTTGTGGTCTGCTCATTCATCATTGTCGTAGGGGTTACCTGTGCTTGCGTGGGGACATACTCATCCATCTCTAGGATTATCCAGAACTACTGAGGGGTGGAGAGAATTAACCGAAGAAAGCCCAAAAGAGAAGATTGCGCGCTCAACTACATTATTATACAGTATGTGTGATTAAGCTATCTATGAGCGGGGCATATAAATTTTTCCCAGCAATGAAGTCAAACCTACCGATATATATATGATGTAAAATTAAGTTTCTATCCTTATTTTACTTGTGGCAACTCCATGCATGTATGATACGATTGTGTGTTGATGGATTTTTATCGTTACCACTTAGTTTTGCTACATAATTCTCAGTTGTTTGGAATCTCCATAAATCTGTATTGGCAGAGTGCAGTTGTTGCAACATGTTGTTGTGAATGAGCAACTAGTATTCACTGTAGGCCAAAGGACAGTGATACAATATGCAGGGAAGCCCTCATACACTGGAAATATACAGTAAAGGGGTTTATACATCACTAACACCCCCCTCGAACTCATGGTGGATCAACAACACTAAGTTTGGAGAGAAAGAACCCATGTTGTGCTCTAGTCTGGGCCTTCGTGAAGAAGTCAGCAAGCTGTAGTTCGAAAGACACATAATGAAGGGCCATAACCTGATCGTGCACAGCATTACGCACATAGAAGGCATCAACACCAATGTATTTGGTGAGCTCGTGCTTCACCGGATCACGCGCAATGCTGATGGCACCATTACTGTATGATAAAAAAGGAGTCGGTGCGCTAGCAAAAACACCAAAGTCCTCAAATAAGCAAAGTAACCAAGTCACCTCTGTCGTCAAGAGAGCCATCGCTCGCAACTCAGCCTCGACACTCGAACGAGAGACTGCAACCTACTTCTTGGTCTTCCAAGCAATGAGAGAGCCACCAAGAAAGACACAGTAGGCAGAAAGAGACTTGCGATCCGATGGATCACTAGCCCAGGTAGCATCTGAGTAGGTCTGAAGCTATAAAGAGCTGGAGCAAGGAAAGAAAAGACGACGGGAGATAGTGCCACGAAGATAGCGGAGGACACGAAGGAGATGACTATAGTGGACACTAGTGGGAGCAGACATGAACTGACTCAGAATATGGACCGGGTAGGAGATGTCAGGATGGGTGACAGCAAGATAGACAAGGCTCCCAACCAAGTGACGATAGTGAGTCGGGTCCGGAAGAGGATCGCAATCAATGGCACGGAGACGGACATTGAGCTCCATAGGAGTCTCGACAGTGCGCTCATCACCAAGAGCGGCACGAGTGAGAATATCCTGAATATACTTCTCCTGAGAGATATAGAAGCCATCCGAGGTAGATGAAACCTCAAGCCCAAGAAAGTAGCAAAAAGGATCAAGATCAGTCATGAGAAATTGATCACGAAGACGGGCCTTGACAAAGGCAATGTACTCAGGGTCGTCACCTGTGATGATCATGTCATCAACATAAAGAAAAAGGAGAGTCCGACCACGAGAAGATCTGTGGACGAAGAGCGCAGGGTCATGTGCGCTAGGGACAAAACCAGCAGAGGTCACCACAGAGGTGAAACGCTGAAACCAAGCGCGAGGGGCTTGCTTAAGGTCATATAGAGAGCGAGGGAGACGACAGACCATGCCATCGGGAATAGAATAGCCAGGAGGTGGCTGCATGTAGAACTCCTCATGTAACTCACCATTCAGAAAAGCATTCTGCACATCAAGCTGAGAGACAGACCAGTGACGAACAGAAGCAACGGCAAGGAGAGTCCGAACAGTGGTCATGTGAGCCACTGGAGGAGCAAAGGTCTCGTCATAGTCACGGCCATGCTCCCGCTGAAAGCCGCGAGCGACAAGACGAGCCTTGTAGCGCTCAAGAGAACCATCAGAGCGAGTCTTTATCTTGTAGACCCACTTGCAGGTAATGGGACGAACAGAGGAAGGAGGAGTGACAACATCTCAGGTGCTAGTATGCTCAAGAGCAGCAATCTCCTCAACCATCGCTAGCTGCCATTCGGGATGAGCAAGAGCATCCCGATAAGAGGTCGGCTCAAGAACAGCAGAGAGACCATAGTGAGTGGGAGAATATCGATCAGGAGGAGGACGAGGACGAGCACGAAGATGATGAGTCGGCTCGAACGGAGAGGGCATCACACCAGAGGTGGAGGGCATGTCAGGAGGAGCATCATTATCCTCACGGGGACGACGAGAGTAGTGAAAAGGGTTGAGAACGAGCGTCCTGATGGCCGCAATGAGAACCACTGGAAATTCCAACCTGAACTGGTTACGTCACTCCCTGTGGCTTTATCTTGGAAGGAATATCTGCATATGAATGTAGAAGTCACTGACGAGACCGTGTGCAAACGGCTGCAGACGGATCTGATTAAGCATCAGTGGACATTGGCTGGCCATGAAGACCATGCCTAGAGAAATATCATCTTATTTTCATGTAAACTTTTTAAAATTTGGATGTAATAACTATGACTTCGTTGAAACTCTTTATTTTGTTGTTTTTCAAACATCATAAAAGCGGAAATGCGTCGGGCGGGAGGCCCCCAGATGCAAACGGATGCGCGAACAAAAACGGTTTTTTCTCGTCCGCCGCGCGACGAAAACATCAGTACTTGCTGTGTATATTTTACTACATTTGAATCTGCGTATATGGCTGTGTATATTTTTAGAACTTTTTGGGGTGGTTTTAGAACTTTTTTGTGTGCACGGCTTTTTTTTTTTTTTTGAGAGGACTGTGTAGGCTTTCTACCTAGACGCTTCTGTGTGGGCTTTCACTTTTAGCTATCCTGGGCTTTAATCTCACTACCAAACTGCTGTCGGCTCTTCCCACCGATTCTCCGCAATCCTCATCCGAACCACGAGCGCACCATGCCGCCGCCGCCGCCGCCGCTTGTCGACGACGTCATCGCCGAGATCCTCCTCCGCCTCCCGCCGGACGAGCCCGAGCACCTCATCCGCGCCGCCCTCGTCTGCAAGCCCTGGCTCCGCGTCATCCGCGACCCCGGCTTCCGCCGCAGCTACCGCGACTTCCACGGCGCCCCGCCCCTCCTCGGCTTCCTCCACCGCCTCATGGTGTTCCAAGGGGACCCGCCCGCCCGCTTCCCCTCCACCACGTCAATGCCGGAGTTCCCGCACCCGGGCAACGGCGGCCGCCGCACGCGCCCCCTCGACTGCCGCCACGGCCGCGTCCTCATCCACATGCTGCCGGGATTCCTCGTCTGGGACCCCGTCACGGGCGACCGGCACCACCTGCCGCCCGAGCCGGAGGAAATCGACTGGCTCATCTACTCCGCCGCCGTGCTCTGCGCCGCCGACGGCTGCGACCACCTCGACTGCCGCGGCGGCCCCTTCCGCGTCGTCTTCGCGGCCACCCACGAGTGCAAGGACATCATACTCGCGAGCGTCTACTCGTCACAAACCGGCGAGTGGAGCTCGCCGGTATGCCTCGACAACACCTGTGAAATCTACGCCCGGCACAACCGAGAGGCGCGTGCAGATGGACCCTTGGGACGCTTCTACACGCCCTATGTCCAGCCGAGGCGAGGCGCCCTCGTCGGAGATGCAGTCTACTTCACTGTCCGGCGGGGCAACGCGATCGCCAAGTATGACCTGGGAAAGGACCGCTTATCCATGATTGACCCGCCGCAACATTGCTTGGTGCACGGCATTGCTATCACGGCAGTGGAGAAGTACACTTCACTGGGCTTTACCTGCATTCAGGGTTCCACCCTTCATACGTGGGCAAGGAAGGTGGATGCAGAAGAAACTGCAGAATGGGTACAATACAGGGTCATCGAGCTGGAGAAAACAATTGTCGTGGTATCGTCACGGCATATGCCATAGGGTGGCTAATCGAAGGGGCTCCTGAGAGATCTCACGGCGGTATCCGGAAGCGGGTATGGGCACGAGCGACACGGCGACGTACCCAGGTTCGAGGCCCTCCGGTGGAGGTAAAACCTCTACTCCTGCTATGAGTGTATACGGTAATCACACGAGTACAATGGTGCTCCTAGAGCTGTGTCCGGCTGGCCCACGAGAGGCTAAGGGAGACGATGGTCTCTCTCACGGGGCAGCTCCGTAGGTAGGTGAAAGCAATAAGTGATCGATCGTCCTCTCGCACGAGAGGGGTAGTGCGGCTTATATAGGCACCGGCACTTTACATATAAGACCCTATAGTCCACCGGCCGGCTTGGCCGGCTCGGCTTCCGCTCCTTCCCGAGGCGGTGACGTCAGGAGCCGTTGAGGCGTCATGGCCTGTCCCATCCGGCTGCCCGGGTCAGCGGTATGGAGAGGAGGTGTCTCTGTCGCCGTCAGCCACTGTAGCCTGTACGGTGCGTCGTAAGCCATGATGGCCTGTCCGGCGCGTGGCACTATTGCCCCACAGTGCCCCGCGCTTTACGGAAGATGAAGTCAGCGTGGACTTTGGGAACCCGGATCACCAACCCGGTTCCTTCCGAGTGCAAGACTCGCCGGCCTCGAGTCGGTCCGAGGTGCGGACCCCGGTCGGATATGGCTTGTAGAAGCCGGCCCAACTACGGCATTGGCGGCCGTAGCTAGGCCGACTAGGACCTAGAGCCAGCCGACTTCCGGACCAGCCGGCCACGGCGCCGGCCGGCTGCTCCTCGGCCCGGCCTTTGCCGCGAGCCGGCCGGTGGTCAGCCGGCTGCTCCGCGTCCATTGCCCTACCCGGGTCTTCCCCGACATTAGCCCCCGAAGCTGGCAAGGTCCTGCGTTTAGAAGGACCTAGGCAGGTTTTCCTGGCTTCTTGAATATATTTGACGGCACTTGGAGGGGCCGACTGAGAATTTTCATTCAGCCGGCTACGCCCTCGTCCGGCCCGTTCCTGCCGGCTGCTCCCAGCCGGCCGCTTTTTACACTTGTATAGTTTTTGCTTTCTTGCAAGATTTGATGGCGCCTCCGCCTTGCTGAAGAGTTTTGGTTCGAGTGGAGCTTTTTGTCCGGCTCCGGCTTGCTGCGCGCCGGGGTCTCCGCCGCCTCGGGCCCTGCGCCCGACTTGACCGGTCTGACGCCTGGCCTGGCGGTCGGTTCGTCTGGTCACATCAATGTCCCTCCGGATCCGGTGCGGTAGTGGGCGACGTGGTGTGGCGGTTTACGGCGACGGTAGCGGTCGTGGGCGACGTTAATGCGCAGAAGATCCGGGCGGCGTGGCCACGATCGCCACGTGGAGGCCAACTGCCCGCCGCGGTCGGCTATAAATGCCGCAGGGGAGGGTACCGAGGCGGCACTTGCTCACTTCTCCTTCCTCGCGCTCCTGCCTCCGTCGCTCTCCGCGCGCCCAAGCTCTTCGCTGCTCCGGCGAACGTCTTCCGCTGGCGAACTCCGGCGACCGAAACTCCACCGTTCCGCCGCCGCCGCTCCATCAATCCGGCGCCACGGGGCCGCGCGTCTCGACGGAGCGTCCTCGGCCGCCGCCGTCGCCGCCGCGGTCGCAAGGTTCTTCCTCGCCGTTCCGCCTCTCCTCGGTCGTCTTCTTCTTCGACCTCGTCAATGGCGTCCCCCAGCGGATCATGGAGGGGCTCCTACATGCGCGAGGACGACATCGAGCGCCTGGTGCGCCTCCGGCGGATCCCGCGGTCGGTGATCACGCGGGTGCCTGGCAAGGAGGCGGAGCCCAAGCCGGAGCCCGGTGAGCGCGTCGTTTTCGGCGCGCACCTCGACCGCGGGCTGGGCCTGCCGGCTTCAACATTCTTCCGGCGGTTCCTTGACCATTTCGGCCTTCAGCCGCACCACCTGCCGGCCAACGCGTGCGTCCTCCTGAGCTGCTTCGTAGCGTTCATGGAGGCCTACGCCGGCTTGTGGCCCGACATTGACTTCTGGAGCCGGCTCTTCTACTTGAAGGCCCGGACCACCGAAGGCCGCTCGCGGCCTCGTGGCGCCGCCTCGATCTACACTCGGCCTGGTACGCCTTTCCCTAAAATCCCCACCGTTGACTCGGTGAAGAACTGGCAGATGTCATTCTTCTACGTGCGCAACGACGGGGCGCTCGTCGACCGGATCAATTTGCCGGAGTTCAACCCGGCTCCTCCAGTCGGCCGGATCAACTGGAGCCACAACGCCCGCTCGACGGATCCGAACGCCGAGGTGAACCTGCTGTGGGACTTCCTGGCGACAGCCACCGATGGCGGGCTGACCGCCGAAGATCTCCTCTGCACCATCGCCGAGCACCGGGTGCTGCCGCTCCAGATGCGCTCCCACAAGATCGGGCACATGTCCGGCCGGTTCGATCCGAACCGGACGTCTATGGCGCCGCTCAACAAAGCCCAGGTGGCCAGCCGGGTGAACCACATCACCAAGGCGAACCTAACGGAGAGCTGGAGCTACGGGCTGGTGCCTCACGACAGGGAGCATCCGCCGGCGCGGGTAAGTCCCATGTCTTTGCCATTTTCCGGCTTGCGGCTGCGAGGCCGACTTCCCTTGTCTTCTGCCGACTTCCGGCTCATTATATGTTCATGTTTTTTCTGTCTTTCTAGCTTTTTGAGCGCCAGAACGCCGAGGACGGCGACCTGGCGACGAAGAGGTGGACGCCGGATCACGTCGATCCGGCTGACCAAGCCGGCGAACATGCCGGCGACGACGACCTGCCGCGAGCGCTCGATGTAGGCGGCCAGGGGGAGCACAATCCGCCCCCCTCGCCAGAACAACAAGAGGAGGAGGTGGAGCCGGCGACGTCCGGCACGGGGCCCATCCCCGCCGTGCCTCTGCGTACGAGGCCGCCAGGCACCACGGCGACTTCAGCGCCCAAGGGCACGAAGCGAGCTGGCTCCACCGCCGCCTTGGAGGCGAAGGCGAAGAAACTGCGCCGGCAGCAGCCGAAGATGGTCCCGGAGAAGGCCGGGTGAGTTCTTTCTCTCTTTTTCTTGTTTGATTCCTTTTCTTTCCTTACTTTTGTGCTTATTATCTCTTTGTTTATCCGGCTAGGGCCCCTATCAAGTTTGCCCATGGCGGCGGCTCCCGGCAAGCTCCGCGCGTTGTGTCGCCGCTTCCCCGCCGGAGGAGGGAGCGAGACGCCGCAGCCTTCCTCGCGCGCATCTACACCGCCGTCGCCCGCCGCAGGGGCGCCTTCCTTCGCCGTGCCGCTGGCCTCGGCGCCCGATCGCGGCACGCGGGTTGAGCCGACTCGCCGGGCGACGCCGGACGACATGTTCCCGGGCCGGACTCGTCCTCCGGGCCCGGCCGCCGGGTCTGGTCTGGGAATGCCGCCATCGACCGGAGCCGGCAGTTCCGCACCGCCTGCGACCGGAACCGGAGCCGGTAGGGCTGCGCCGCCCACGATCGGAGCCGGAGCCAGGCCGAGCGTGGTGGTGTTGGATGAAAGCCCGGAGGAGGCACCTCGGGCGCCGGAGACGACTGGGCCGGCTGGGCCATCTGCTGTGCCCGGAGCGACGCCGCCGCCGCAGCCGATGACGGAGGAGCCGGCCCGGCAGGAGCCGGCAAGAGACGAGCCGGCGCGCACGGAGGGCGCCGACTCGCGCGCGCCGGTGAGGACGGGGACCTCATCGGCATCACCGCAAGGCCTCGCACGTGGCCAAGGGCGCACTTCTTCTTCAGGTGCCGTCCGCCTCCGACTCCAGCCTCGGCTCGGCCGCCACCATGGAGCAGGCGTGGCTCCGCGCCGACTCCTACGAGGTGACCAGCCGGGAGGGGAACCCCGGCCAGGCATCGGTGGAGATGTTTTTCTCCAGCCTGCAGGCCAATCTCAAGGCCAGGGCAACCGAGGCCGCGGCTAACGTCGCCAAGGTGGAGGAAGCCAGCAAGGTATGCTTCAACTGTTTTTTGATTTGGTTATCATCCTGGTAGCCCTCCGAGGCATGGGCCGGCTGCTTGGAGCCGGTCCGGGTTTCGCCTGGCATACTGACTTTTTTTTCCCTTAGGCTGTGGCGGATCGGCGCACCGCTCTATACAACCGCGCCGTGACCCACTACCACAAGGCCAAGCTGGATCGGGCCGGTTTGGCTCGTGAGCTGGAGGCCGTCAAGGGTAAGCTTTATGCTTCTTTCGACTTGATGTCTTATTTTGTGTTGGCTGTCGTTTCTTTCGTACTGACGGCTTGTTTTTGCCGGTTTGCAGCTGAGGCCGCCCGGGTCCCACAGCTGGAGTCGGACCTCCGAGTTGTCCGCGCTCAGTGCGTCACGAGCGAGGAGGCGAACCGGGCTGCGGCCGCCAAGCTGCAGGTGGCTGATGGGGAGCCGAAGCGGCTGCGCCGGCCTGAGGCTAACCACCTTAAGGAGCTTGCTGCCCTCAAGAAGGACGGGGAGGAGAAGCCGGCGGAGCCGAGCGGGCGGCCGGACGAGGTGGAGCGGCAACGGCTTGCGCTTCGGAGGAAGTCTCCACCAAGTCCACGGAGCTGACGGCCACCGCCAAGCGCTGGACGGAGGGGATTGGCGCGCTTGATCGCGGCTTGTCGGGTGAGTGCCTCTATGTTTCCTTCCCTTTGCCGGCTTTCGGCTGTCGGCTGCCGGCTTAGGTTGGTAGCCGGCGGCTGAAACTTCACTTTTTCGCTATCTCCATCTTCGGGCTGGGGGCAGTCGGCTCGTGCCGGCTGCCGCCAGGCTTTTGCTTTGCTCCTTCGAAATCTCCATCTTCGGGCTGGGGGCAGTCGGTTCGTGCCGGCTGCCGCCAGTCTCACTTTAGAGCTTCGGAATCTCCATCTTCGGGCTGGGGGCAGTCGGCTCGTGCCGGCTGCCGCCAGTCTTACTTTAGGACTTCGAAAATTTGCATTTTTCAGCTTATTTCGGCTTTTGGTGGTTTCTGACATGCTTCTTCCCGCAGCGGCCTTCCCGGAGACGCAGGATGCGGCCCTGGCAGCCGTTGGCGTTGAGCGCGAGTCCCGGAGGCAGGCGACTGGCGAGGGTAGCTTGGAGTACTTCAGCATGGAGGATCACCTGGCGTCCATGGCTGCCCGCATCGAGCCCATCACCAAGCTTGGCTGGGAACTTCGGAAGGCGGCGGAAGAGCTGGTGCCCATGCTGTGGCCTGAAGAGGCGGCGCCGCAAGATATCTCCGGCCTCATCGCTGCGATGGAGCGGGCGCCGGACCGTTTCCTCGACTGGAAGGAGTCGGCCACGCGCGCTGGTGCCGACATGGCGCTGTCCTTCGTCCTCTCCTGGTACAACGAGGTGGACCTGGCGCAGCTTGAGTTCCGGCGGGCCAGCGTGGAGGACAAACTCCCAGTCGATCTCAAGGCCGCCCGCCTTGCCCGAGCCAGCACCATCGCCGAGTTCGTCGACAAGACCCTCTTCGTCGCGGACCCAAACCCTCCTCCGTCCGGAGATTATATGGACGATGAGGAGGCGGAGGACGTGCCTGAGGACGACCCGGCAGCCGGCTCCACTGATGCCCCTCTGGCTTAGATTTCCTGCTTTTCAGTTATTCTTTTGCCAAGACAATTTATCAAATCCCCGGGATGCCGGGTGCATATGTAAGACAATATAATTATCCTTTTATTAAGGCACACTTTAATGTGTTTGTTAATCATTTGTGTGCCGGCTTGCTTTCTTTCGACTTGTTCGCTTTTTCCTATCCGCCCCACTCTTTGGCTGTGCTCTTGCCGGTCGTACGTCCGACTTGCGATCCGTCGCCGGATCAAGAGCGGGCCGCTGAGGGAGGCCGACGGTACTTCAGTCGAACGAGCTGAATTCGGCAATCCGACACTTTATGAAAATTTGCAAGTCAATTCGCTTTTACTCTTTCCCTTAGTCGTTTTTCGCGTGCCGGCTCCCTAGGCCTTACTCCCGCCGACCGGACAGCCGGGTTGCGGTCTGTAGCTGGATCGGAAGCCGGCTGTCGGAAACCGGATCACGTTACTGAGCCGACCGCGTGAGAGGGTTCAAGCCAATTGGCGAAACAAGGTAAAGTACGCGAAAAACTTGTCGGAAACGGCGCTCTTGGCGCAAGCTTTTTTATAACTCACAAAAGGGATACAAGGGATACATACATTCCTGTTCTCATGTGTAAAATGGGCGGAGTAACCTGACATTCCAGGGACGTTTAGTCTCCTCGTCAGCCTTGTCCGGCTTGTTTTTCTTAGCCTCTTGGGCATCTATGAGATAGTAGGAATCATTGCCTCATCGCCTTGCTCACGATGAAGGGACCCTCCCATGGGGATGCTAGTTTATGCTGTCCGGCTGTCCGTTGGATCAGCCGGAGCACTAGGTCTCCTTCTCGGAATACTAAGGTCTTGACCTTCCGGCTGTGGTAGCGACGGAGGCTTTGCTGGTATACGGTTGACCTGGACTCGGCCATCAGCCGGACCTCTTCAACCAGGTCGACTCCATCTTCGCGAGCTTCTTTGGCTTCAGCTTCTGTGTATAGCTTGATCCTTGGCGCGTCGTGCTCGATATCAGTCGGCAGGACGGCTTCGGCCCCGTATACGAGGAAGAAGGGTGTGAACCCGACTGAGCGGTTTGGCGTCGTGCGCAGGCTCCACAGCACACTGGGCAGCTCTTCAATCCAGCAGCCGGCTGAGCGCTCAAGCGGCTCCACCAGCCGGGGCCGGATGCCGGCTAGGATCAAGCCATTAGCTTTCTCCACTTGGCCGTTGGTCTCTGGGTGCGCTACGGATGATAGGTCCATCCGGATCCCCATTTCTCCGCAGTAGCGTTTGAAGATGCCTTCGGCGAAGTTGCTACCATTGTCGGTGATGATGCTATGCGGGTAGCCATATCTCACGATTATTTCCTTGAGGAATGTGACGGCTGTGGAGCCGTCCAGCTTCTTGATTGGCTTGGCTTCGATCCACTTAGTGAACTTGTCAATCATCACCAAGAGATGAGTCATGCCGCCTCGGGCTGTTTTGAATGGGCCCACCATATCCAAGCCCCATACGGCAAATGGCCAGGTAATGGGGATGGTCTTCAAGGCGGAAGCCGGCGTGTTCCTTTGCTTGGCGAAGCGTTGGCAGCCGTTACACTTCTTCACCGGCTTCTTCCGCGTCTCCGAGCGCAGCCGGCCGCAAAACCGTGCCGGAAGGCTTTGGCCACTATGGCTCGGGAGGAGGCGTGGTGGCCGCACTCACCCTGATGGATTTCCCGTAGGAGTTCAATCCCTTCAGCCGGCTCGACGCACCGCTGGAACACCCCACTTACGCTGCGTTTGTACAGCTCGTGGTTGATGATTGTATAGGCCTTGGCCCTTCTCTCAATCTGCCCGGCCCGGACTCTGTCATCGGGCAGCACACCGTCGGTGAGGTAGGAGAGGAATTCTTGTGCCCATGAAGGTACGCATCTTATCTCGAATACGCCGACCAACAGGGTCTCCCGCGTGGGAGCTTCCGGCTTCGACTGCATGGTCGCCGGGTTCGGCTTGCTAGCCGGCGGGTTCGGCTTGCTAGCCCCCGAGTGTGGCGATGAAGCCCCCGGGTTGGACTGAGGAGTCCCCGGGTTCGGCATGGTAGCCGGCGGGTTCGGCTTGTTAGCCCCCGACTTGGGCGATGAAGCCCCCGGGTTCGGCTGAGCAGCCCCCGGGTCAGCCGGTACGAATATTGAATCAGAATCCGGTGACGGTATGATGGACGGCCTCTTGATAACCGCCAAGGCGATACCCGGCGGAATGGCTTGCCGGGTTGAGCCAATCTTGGACAAGGCGTCAGCCGCCTCATTGTTTG
The DNA here is from genome assembly GCF_022539505.1 of Lolium rigidum. NCBI lineage: Eukaryota > Viridiplantae > Streptophyta > Magnoliopsida > Poales > Poaceae > Lolium > Lolium rigidum. The sequence goes on from NC_061509.1 coordinate 25,204,298, forward strand.
CTCGTGGCACATGGTGGAATTCGCAGCCGTCGAAGAAGCCGGATAGCTGCTGGACATGGAAGCGGTACGAGGCCATGTTGGCGTCCTTCGCGTCCCAGTCGCCAGATGCTTGCTGTATAACCAAGTCGGAGTCGCCGAAGCAAAGTATGCGACGCACGCCAATCTCCTTGGCCAGCTTCAGCCCATGTATGAGCGCTTCATACTCCGCCACATTGTTGGATGCGGCGAAGTGGATCTGCGGGACGTAGTCCAGCCGGTCTCCCTTGGGAGAGGTGATGACGATGCCGGCTCCTAAGCCGTTGCGCATCTTCGAGCCGTCGAAGTGCATCTTCCAATGTGTGGAATCCGGCACAGGCGGCAGGTACCGCATCTCAGCCCGGGCCGACGAAGAAGTCCGCGAGGATCTGCGACTTGATGGCTGTGCGTGGCTCGTAGAGGATGGTGTGGGCGGCTAGCTCCAGGGCCCATTTGGCAACTCGGCCGTTGGCATCCTTGCTGCCGATGATTTCCGCCAGAGGCGCTGTGGCAACCACCCGGATGGGATGTTCTTGGAAGTAGTGCTTGAGCTTCTTGGCTGCCATGTAGACACCGTAGGTGACCTTCTGGTAGTGGGGGTAGTTTTGCTTCGACTGGGAGAGCACTTCGCTGAGGTAGTAGACTGGGCGCTGGACCAGCTGCTCTCTGTTTTCGGCTTCTTTGCGCTCCACCACCAGGACAACGCTAACCACTCGGTTGGTGGCAGCGATGTACAACAGCATCGGCTCCATTGAACCCGGCGTTGCAAGGATTGGCGCGGTTGAGAGCACGCGCTTTAAGTCACGGAAGGCTTCATCCGCCTGCGGTGACCAGACGAACTTGTCCGCCTTCCTCATCAACTGATACAGGGGCAGTGCCTTCTCCCCCAGCCGGCTGACGAAGCGGCTCAAGGAAGCCGGACAGCCGACGAACTTCTGGACGTCCTTGAGGCACCGCGGCAGCTCCATCTTCTCAATGGCACCGATCTTCTCCGGGTTGGCTTCGATTCCTCGCCGAGAGACGAGGTAGCCCAGGAGTTGGCCGGCTGGCACGCCGAAAGTGCACTTGGCCGGGTTGAGCTTCATCCGGAATCTTCGCAGATTGGTGAAGGTTTCTCTCAGGTCATCAAGGAGGGTAGGCATCTCCTTGGTTTTTACGACGACATCATCCACATATGCGTGAACATTTCTGCCGATTTGATCCTGCAAACACTTTTGCATGCACCTTTGGTAGGTGGCGCCTGCGTTTTTCAAGCCGAATGGCATAGTCGTGTAGCAGTAAGCCCCGTACGGGGTAATGAACGAAGTCTTTATTTGATCAGCCGGATTCAAAGGAATCTGGTGGTAGCCTGAATAGGCATCTAGAAAAGACAACAATTCACAGCCGGCGGTCGAGTCTATGACTTGATCTATGCGCGGCAGGGGGAAGGGGTCCTTCGGGCACGCCTTGTTCAGGCTGGTGTAGTCGATACACATGCGCCAGGAGCCGTTCTTCTTCAAAACCAGGACCGGGTTTGCCAACCAGTCCGGGTGCAGTACTTCCATGATGAAGCCGGCAGCTAGGAGCCGGGCGATTTCTTCACCGATGGCCTTCCTTCGTTCTTCGGCGAAGCGCCTGAGAGGCTGCTTCACCGGCTTGGCTTCGAGCCGGACGTGGAGGTGGTGCTCAGCCAACTCCCTCGGCACACCCGGCATGTCTCTTGGAGTCCATGCGAAGATGTCCCGATTCTCACGGAGGAAGCTGGTGAGCTCGCTTTCCTATTTCTTGCTCAAGCCGGCACCGATGGTGACGTACTTGTCCGGCTGCGCCGGGTCCAGCGAGATCTTCTTGGTGTTGTCGGCCGGCTGGAAGTGAGTCGTCCCAGCCGGGTTGCTCGCAGCCGGCATGTCCGTCTCGCGCGGCCTTGGCAAGGGCAACGGCGTCGTGGATGAGCTGCTTCTCGGTGGCGATGACCAGCGTCTGGGCCATCTTGGAGCTCTGCGTGGCGCAGTCCATGGAGCGGCGATAGTCGCCGGCTATGGTGATGACCCCCTTTGGGCCAGGCAGCTTCATCCTCAGGTACCCGTAGTGGGGCACCGCCATGAACTTGGTCAGGGCCGGCCTGCCCAGGAGCGCGTGGTAGGGACTCACGAGGTCCACCACCTCGAACTCGATTCTCTCGGTGCGGAAGTGGTCCGGCTTCCCGAACATCACCTCCGGCGTGATCCGGCCTATCGGCCGGCAGCGGTGGCTCCGGCACGATGCCATGGAAGACGGTGGGGGTGGGGCGCAACTCGGCCTCCTGGATGCCCAGCTTGCGGGCGGTGTCGCGGTAGAGGATGTTGATGCTGCTGCCGCCGTCGATGAGGACGCGCGAAAATCGCACGCCGCGCCGAGTCGTGCCGATGGTGGGGTCGAGGACCATGGCGTAGCTGCCCGGCTTCGGCAGGACAGCCGGTGTGTCGCGGCGATCAAATGTGATGGCCTGCTCCGACCCGGTTTAGGTACTCGGGGACCGGCGGTATGACCGCGTTGACCTCGAGGGAACGGCTCGCTCGGCTCGTCTTGTCCTCGGGCTCGGAGGTGAAGATGATGTAGGTAGCATCCTCGGCCGGATATCGGCCGCCATGGTGCACTTGGTTAGCCTCGTGGTGCTCGAGGTTGGCGTTCTCTGCGCCGCCTTGACCACCCGGCCCGCCGGCCGGAGGGGGCGGGGGTGGAGGGGGAGGGGTTCGCCGCTTGTCGGCCGCTTCATGAAGTGGCGGTCGCGGGTGGTGTGGTTGGAGGGGTTCTTGCCGCTGTGGTACTTGCACGGCGAGTCGAGCATCTCGCTCGAAGGTGTACTTCGGCTTCCATTGCCGGTCCGTTTGCTTCACGGCGGCGGCTGCCGCCTGCCGCGTTGTCCGACACGGCTGCCACATGGGCGGAACCGTACCGGCGGTCCGGCTGGTCGGCTGTGACGCTTGCCGCGGTAGTTGTCCCGCCGGCTGCCATGCGAGCCGCCCTCGGCCGGCTTGTGCTCAGCCGGCTTGTTGTTGTCTCGTCTTGCCGGGGCTGGTGAAACGTCGGCCGGCGCCTTGCCGGCTTCCTCGGCCGGCCGCGTACTTGTCGGCGATGGCCATCAAGGCGGCCATCGTCTTGGGCTCGCTGCGGCGTAGCTTGTGCCACGAAGCATGGTGTTGGGCCGGCAGCCTCCCATGAAGAAGCCGATGGCTTGCATCTCGTGCACGCCCTCGCAAGAGTTGCGCATCTCGCACCGGCGCGTCGGGTACGCGCGATCCGTCTCGTCCGGGCCCTGCTTGCACATCTCAAGGCTGTTGAGGGCGACCCGGCCGGCGATAGGTGCCGGTGGAAGTTGCTGATGAAGGCGGCCTCGAAGTCCAGCCAGCCGCTTATGCTGCCGGCCGGCAGGTTGTTGAGCCATGTGCGGGCGGAGCCGAGCAGCATGAGGGGGGAGTAGCGCACAGCCCAGCGCTTGTTGCCCCGAGAGATGCCGACTGCGGTGGAGTAGTCCAGCAGCCAGTCCTCCGGCTTGGCGGTGCCGTCGTACTTGGGCGTGTCGCGGGGGAGCTGGAAACCGTCGAGCACGGGCTCGTTGGCGATGCGGGGCCCGAAGCACTTGGGGCAAGCCGGCGCCTCCTCTTCCGCAATGCGGGATTCGATCAGCCGGTCGAGGCGGTCTCTGGCGTCGGCGGGCTCGATGCGCGGGCCTAGCCGGGAGTGGGCCGGCTGGCGAGCGCCGCCTGCCTCGGGAGCCGGCCGGTGAGGGCGTCGCGGCTCGGAGTCTTGCTCCTGGTTCCGGCTTGGCGGAGCCCGGCTGCGGCTGCTGCCGCCGCCTGGCTGGTGGCTCGGCCGGCTCGGGGTTGCGCGCGTGGCGCGGGAGTCGCTGCGCCGGCTTGGTGCTGGGAGGCGGACTCGGCCGTGTCCCCGGCATTGCCTCGCGGCACCACGAGCGTGAGAAGCTCTAGGGTCTCGGGCGTACTCGGGGTCTTTCGACCGCCTCGTTGGCAGCCTTCACCAAATCAGCCACCCGCGCGGTCCGGCGGCGTAGCTCTTCGCCCTCGAGGCGGTGCAGCTCTCTGCGGCGGCTTCGGCCGCGAGCATGTTCTTGTCGGGGGTGTTGTAGATGGGCAGCTCCATGGATGGAGCCGGCTCGTCCGCGCCGTCGCGGTCGATCTCGGCGCCTAGGTCGCGGCCTCTGCGGCGGATCTCGCCGGCTCGGCTGGGGTTGTCGCCGCCTGGGGTGAGGCCGTGGGCGCGGTTGTACTCGCGCTGGGTGATGTCCCACTGGCGCTTAGCAGCAGCCAGCTCCTCGGTCTGCTTGAGGAGGAGCACGCGGTGCGCCTCCCGGTCTGCCTCGACGGCGGCGGCGTCGGTGCCGGCGCCGGTGGTGAGCGGGGTGCTCAGCTTTGCCCGGACTTGCTCCAGCCGGGACGGTGGTGGTGGCGCTTTTGGGCCCGAGCCGGAGGCGTTGGGGTCGACGTTGCGCTCCAGGTTGGGGCCGCGGGTGCGCGGGTTCTTGGAGGGGAGCTCCTCGCCAGCCATCATGACTTGCACGACGGCGGGGCTGACGGGAGCGCTGCTGCCGGCTCGCGGAGGAGGGCTGGCGCAGCGCAACACCTGCCGCGGGTAGCGCGGCGGTGCGACGGTGGCGACGTAGACGTCGTGGCCGCCGAAGGAGATGACGCTGCCGCCGGCTGGGAAGGGCCGGTCGGCGAAGCAGCCAGCGTTGTCGCTGACGCAGTCGAGGGAACCGAATCTCCAGATCAAGCCTGAAGCGACTCGCTCGCCGGTGGTGATGGTGAGGCCCGTCCGGATGAAGACACCGGCCGAGGATGCTGAAGGCCCCACGGTGGGCGCCAAATGTCGTGGTATCGTCACGGCATATGCCATAGGGTGGCTAATCGAAGGGGCTCCCGAGAGATCTCACGGCGGTATCCGGAAGCGGGTATGGGCACGAGCGACACGGCGACGTACCCAGGTTCGAGGCCCTCCGGTGGAGGTAAAACCTCTACTCCTGCTATGAGTGTATACGGTAATCACACAGTACCATGGTGCTCCTAGAGCTGTGTCCGGCTGGCCCCGAGAGGCTAAGGGAGACGATGGTCTCTCTCACAGGGGCAGCTCCGTAGGTAGGTGAAAGCAATAAGTGTTCGATCGTCCCTTGCACGAGAGGGGTAGTGCGGCTTATATAGGCACCGGCACTTTACATATAAGACCCTATA